>NC_091161.1:44603190-44684854 GCF_040958095.1 Procambarus clarkii
GATGGAAGAACACTTTTTTCGTCCACCTACATGTCTTCCGCACACACTCTGCAGTGCCAATCATCATGTCTGATTTATCAATCAACCGCATGTTGATATTATAGTCTAAAACACAGTCTGGCTTATATAGTGGTGCATTTGTTTTATGGCTCACTTTCCCACTGTTCACCATTGTTCCATCATGAATTGTTGTCAACAAGTTCACCTCTCTTTTGTCTTTCCACCGAACTGACAGAATGTTATCACTTTTCCTTCTCTGACACTCACCAACTGCAATGTCGTTGTCAAACACAGGCATTTCCCTTCGTTGTGGCTTTACTGTACCAACCAATCCGGTTCTATTTTCTAGCAAGAACCGAGCTAGCAAGGGACTTGTATAGTAATTATCTGTGTATAAAATGTGTCCCTTGTTCATCCACGGAGCCATGATGGTCTTCACTACACTCCCCGAGAATCCATGTTCGTCGTTACCGGGAATGTCTACATCACTAGCCGAGTACAGAATCATGTGTAACACGTATCCTGTCTCACAATCACAAAGAACAAAAAATTTCAGGCCAAATCGGTTTCGTTTTGAGGGAATGTACTGTTTGAATGGAACACGTCCCTTGAAAAGTATGAGAGATTCATCAACCACCAGCTTCTGTGCTGGTACGTAAAAATCTCTGAATTTTCCAATAACATCGTTTATGTAGTGCCTCACTCGCCACAGTCTATCATCAGGTGTTCGGTCCTGAACACTTCCAAAATGTAGACACCTGAGGAGTATCTGAAACCTGTCTCGTGACATATATTTCCCGAATAAAGGTGTTGGTATTGTCTTGTCCTTGCTCCAATAGTCATTTATTGCATGTTTGTGACAGTGCTTCATCAACAAACAGAGTGCCAAAAACACATACATTTCCGTCACTGTGGTATTTTTCCAACGCTGCAGTCGTGAAAATTCTGTGATTTCCCTCTCAATCAGGTAAGCAGCATGCAGGTTCGTTTGGTGTACAATGTATTCCATGAGTGGTTCATCATAGAATGCTGTAAAATATTCCATCTCAGCCATGTCCTCACCTTGATTAGGGAAAAGGTTTGTAATCCCTACATCTTTATCATCAAAGTGAGGAATATTAGGAATAAAATCATCAACATCACTCCACTCAAGTATACCAGGCGTCCTGCGAGATGCAGAGGAAGGACGGCGAGGAAGCGATGCATACCGGCGACCAGGAGCTGAATACCGTCTGCGAGAAGCACGGCGGCTACGTGCACGTGAGGTGGGTGCACGTGAGGTGGATGCACGTGAACACGAGGGTCTTGGTCCCTCATGTGGTGCCATGCGGTGGCGCTTGGCTGGGCAAGATGCTGCTGACGCGACAATTTCTCGCCCAGTTACACCACTGGTACCAGCAACAGGCTCAATAAAACTTTGATCTGAGTCACTAAACCCAGAAAAGGAGTCACCTCCCTCTGACTCGTCACCCTCAAACAGAAAATATCCACAGGAACTGTGAGGTCGTGGTAGAATTGGGGTAGAAACTGGGCGAGGAGGCATCGATGAGCGTATAGGCCTCGCCATGGCATGGCGGTCATTCTCACTTTCACTGCTGCTGCTACTATCACCCGACAACTGTGTATAATCCTCATCGTTGTCTGAATCGTCAAACACACTTTCTTCACCTTCAGAGAATAATTCGTGGGCTATTTGCTCTGGGGTGAGGGACTGAGTGGTGCGTGCCCGTGAGGCGTTTGACCGTGCGCTCGCCATGGTGACTCTCGCTAAACTGAGGCCTCCCATGCCTTCGGATCGTGAGCGGGATTTTTTTTCAAAATGGCCGCTGTTTACTAGAGCCCCTGGGCAGCGTATGGGACCCCCAGCTACACCGCGGGCCATTCAAATCGTGCGTGGTACCCATACACTTCATATGAAGTGAAGCGCAGTTGACTGGTAAAACGATTTACACTTCATATGAAGTGATGCGCACTTTAAGGGTTAAACAACGAGTCGATCAGTGGCATGTTTTATGAGCAGGAATTGATTCCAACATCCCTTCCAGACTATTTTCCTGTAACGGTATTACAGTCTAGGAAAACATCGAAAGGACACAGAGAATATTTCGTCAAGTGGAGAGGGTACCCAGATTCTGCCAATAGCTGGATTAAAGCTCAAGACATCGTCAAATTTAACAAAAAATGACAGTTCAAGAGGACTCTCTCGTAGAGAAACATCATCAGTTGTTATTTTTATTAAACAATTTATCACCCAAGAAGCGGAATAAACTAATCAAGGCTTTAAAACGGCAGGAAATTGAATCAATTTGTGAAATTTTTGCCAATTTTCTGAAACGAAACATCCCAGTTCAACCTCAGATAATTAATGGCTTACAGAGATATCAGAACGACATACGATCTGTAGCGCGTAAGAAAACTCCTTTATACAAAAAGAAGCTCATACTGACCTCCAGACGTGGTGGGGCGATATTAGCAGCTCTGCTACCTTTGGCTGTATCGTTAATTTCCTCCCTAATAAGGTAATTGCGTAAATAAGTAACGAGAGAATAAAATGGTGAAAGAATATTGCCTGGTACCACGATTCATAGCTGAAAAATATTTATTTAATAAAAACAAGAACTCACCATCACCTCCTAATGCTGTGGGTCTGCCCTCCCCCGGAGGTGATGGTAGTGAAAGTATGTCCTTCTCTTTAAAAAACGAATCCAACTCAAGTAATAATATTGGAGGAGCCCATAACCTACCCACCTGCGACTCTGGTAGGGGTGATGGGGGGGTGGGGGAAGAGGACACTCCTTCCTCCCACCTGACAACAACGGGCTGTGGGCGGTGTTGCCGTAGTAGCACCTCCAGACGGGCGGGGCTGGTCACACACCCTTTAAATGACATTGGGGCCCCCGGCGACCGTCGCCCGCCGCCACCCTTAAAAAGAAAAAAAAAAAACGCGGGCTGCCCGGCGCGACCATCGCCTTTAAAAAAAAAATAAATAAAAAAAGGGGACATTCCATCCTCCCGCCCGAAGTGCAAGTAATTGTTGCTGGCCACACTCCACATAAAGCCACCATCACACCCCAAAATCCAAGTCTGGACAACTTAATAAATGTGAATTTTAAAATTGAGGAAATTCCTCATGTCAAAGCATTATTGAACATGTTTGGACAAAACAGCCAACAGGTGATGTGGGATAGTCGCGGAAATTTATTAAAGCCTGTACAAAATTTAAATATTTTAGATATAATTAAAACTCTAGCCTTCACAAAGGGACAATTTAGGGCAAGTGACAAGGAAGATGTAAGGGTTTTACTGAGGGTGGCTGGCATAGACCCAACCCTCATACGTAATTATCGCGCCAGATCACAGTTAAAAGGGGGGAGGGGTATCCATAGGAGACCCCATTGGGAGCCGTATTGAAGACCTATATGAAGGCCATCTTAAAGACCACCATATTCAGTTGCATATCCACCATGGAGCAAGCTTCTAGACCCACTCCTCCCCCAGCTACACCCCCAGAAGACAAATCTCCCTTATTAAAGAAGTTGGTTGCTACTCAGCGGTACTACAAGTATGTCGAACACAAATGTAGATTGATATATGCATTGTGGGATTGTTATGACCGTCTTGTGTTGAGTGCCCCTCCAGAACGGTTTTTTAAGTCATTTGGAGAGACGGTGAAACGTTATGAAGAATATTCATCCCAGGAAATCCAGACGGAGATATGGCAAATGGAAAAATTAACCTTCCAACATCGAGACCAGATTACAGCCTTCGAGACTGGACGGAGTGTGTATGGACTTTTAAGGTAGGGAAGGCAGCCTCTACCCCACACCCCTACATTCCTCCCCCTCCAGGTGGGGGACACAGGTGTATTTAAAGGCCTCCACCGTCACCCTCGGTCACCATAGTTGACGACGACTCTTCCCCAGTTCCTCTCAACCGCCCCTCCGCCATGGCTTTATCGTCCATTAAGTCAATAGACAGCGACATCACCGACACCCACGCCTTTGGGGTCGGTGATGTCATAGTGTATGACTTACCCGCTGCTGTTGTGCGTCCCTATGGACTGGCAAGTGTAATTTGGAAATGTTACAACTATGCCCGTGTGGAACGTGAAGGACTGACTCGTGTCAACAGGGCCACAATACGTTACCGGTCTACCCCTGGTGACATCGAAGTGAAGATAGCTCCCCTACCCTCCGACGGTCAAGACATTGTCGAAGAGCCAGTCTTGTTCTTCCGCCCCACCATCGTGGCGCTAATTTCCGCTTTCGGTGCAGGAGCACCCTTCGAGTCCAACCCTATAGCTCAGGAGCAAGTGCAGTCTTCCTCCGACATCCACTACATCACCAATGTCACCCTGGATACTGCCAAGAATAGGCTATATTGGCTGAAAACAGCCCTAACAAAGGTTGGCAATCTCATGGTAAGAACTCCAACCATGTTTCGGTTGGTGGTACCCCATGGCCTGGGGGCCTCCCGTGATGGCATGGACAACTGGCACAAGGACGTCGGGCCCATGCTCATTTCGCTCAACGCTGAGCTGGGCAAGCATAACAAGGAGTTGGTAATCCTCAAACGTCCCTCTACCATCACCCCATCGATGGTACCCCTCCCGAATGATGATCCCAGGGGAGAGGGTGATAGTAAAACTATCACCCTAGATGCGGTGGTGGGGGAGGGTGCCACCACCCCAGGAAGCTCTTCTCGTTCTACACCACCAGCACCACCAGCCACCCCCAGGAAGAAGAGACACCTACAAGAGTACTCATCCACCTCCAGCGCTGCTCCACCCCCACCCACAACATCTGGCACGGCCAAACGACGGATCGAAACCACTATTGACTTTGACCCCCTCTCAAATCATCGTATTGACACCATCCTCGATGGAGAGTCACAGGAAATATTCCTGTTATCCTCATCACCGAAAAAACAACGAAAGCTGTAACCATCAACGCTCAAAGAAGACGTGCCAGCACCACCGCAGTCAGTAACAGCAGCAGCAGCAGCAGCAGCAGCAGCAACAGCAGTACCTCCATCTACAACAGCTTCGGTGGTGGTAGCAGTAGCAGGTCCACCGACGATGGTGACAGTGTTGTCAGCGGTAATGGTAGCGGCAACGGTACCACCAACTACAGCAGTTCCGGCGGTGACAGCGGCAGCAACAGTACCATCATCGCCGGCAGCGGTAACGGTAGCGGCAGCAGTACCACCAACTACAACGGTTCCAGCGGTGGTAGCAGCAGCAGCAGCAGCAGCAGCAGCAGTACCGTCAGCGGTGGCAGCGGTGTCAGTGGTACCAACAGCTCCCCCAGCAGCAGCGGCAGCGGCAGCAGCGGACGACAGCAGTACCAACAGCTGCTGCTCTTTATATGTAATTTGTTATGGGGGAACAAAATGTAGTTCCCCCTGTTGTAGTTCTTTTAAAAGTAATATTTCCTTAGTAGATTAATAAAATAAAATATAAGTAATGATGTTTTATTCCCACCCCAGTCAGTACATAACTTAACAATGGACGAGGAACACTACATATACCTTACTAGCCTCGACCAAGAAGATATATATACAACAACACAAGTTCAGCATTTACAAACACCATCCCCACTCTACATTTAAACCCTTCCATTAAACATGAAGTGGCCTTAGTCAACATACTCCTACCCAGACGAATTAACGCTATCATCAAGGATGAGGGGGAGTCTGGTATAGACGTCTATGCTACTTTTAAGCGAGGAACTCTTTCTAAAAGCCCAGAACATCTCATCTACACCTTCATCCCCAAAACCAACATATTATCCAGAAACATCACATTCATCACGAGTGAGCTTAGCCGACAAATAATCACCGACATGAAGCTTAGCTTCCGAGGTGATTTCAAAATATACTTCTCAGAAAGAGAACCAATCCTCACCTATGATCAATCCTTAGAGCGAGTATTACTATCCTCCACACTTAACAATGAAGGCACTGGTTCCTTATATTCTCTTAGTCTTCAATTTAAACACAGAATAGCTAATGTACTTGGTTTTGACAGCAGTCGCAAATACACCATTTATCAGGCAAAATCAGATGACATTACAGCAGCCTCAAAGATCGTGGCCTCATTCCCCCCTGACAATGACGGAGGTTGTGACTATTTACTCATTTATAGTGACGTCATCGAGCCGGATCGTTACGGGGGACAAATTGTAAATATCTTAGATGCAATCAATTATCATGACTCTTATTCTAGAGGGGCTCATCCCCTAGTGTACAAGACATTAAATACTAACACGTTGGAGAAGGTGAGCATTAAGATAACAGATCAGTTTGGGCGAAAGGTTAGTTTTGAAGATGGGAGGTCGGTTACGGTAGTCTTACACCTCCGCCCTAAGGTATAACAATATAATCTATATAAATATAAATATATATATATATATATATATATATATATATATATATATATATATATATATATATATATATATATATATATATATATATATATATATATATATAGAAGTGTTTACCCACATCATCGGTTATTATAAGAAGAGGAGTCGGGATGCGAGTACCTTTCCACACACCCTCCCAGAAGGAGTATGGGGAGATCTTCTCCCCCCTCTCTGGGAGATACGGGGTGAGGGGGGGAGCGATGAATGACATACGCACATTCCAAGCGCCTTATCTCAGATCTGGTGGTGGTTTTTTTGGGACCTTAGCCGGCTTGGCTCGACGAGCCATACCATTTTTCATGAAAACTGTAACGCCGACTGCTATCGATTTTGGGAAAAATGTTCTTGGTGATTTAACCAGTGGTAGACGGGATGTAAAGAGCGCTCTGAGAACTCACGGTATTGATGCTCTTAAGACTGTGGGGAAGAAATTGGTAGCAGGCGGGAAAATTAAAAGACTCTCTAGGAGAAGAAAAAATAAAAATAATAAATGTAAACGAGCCCTTGGGTATAAAAATGATGTATTTTCACTACAGTAAGCAGTCATACTTCACCTTTCGGAGGAGATCATGGCGGAGGCTAGTGGAGCTGGGTTGAAAATCCCTGTAGAATATTATACTTCCAGTATTATTGACCAATTTCCTAGAAGTAACAGAATACGTAATGTGGAGAGTTCAATTGCCTCCACACAGCAAATAGACATTCTACCTGTTAACCTCCCTATTAATCAACGTTTGCGGGATAATTACTTAGAATTCCGCATCCCCGGAACCCAGGGCGCCTTCTTAGATTTAGCTAATATTGTTATAGATTTTAAGGTATCTTTAACGAAAGATGACGATACCACAAAATTGGAAGAGGATGACCATGTGGAATTTGTTAATGGGTTGTCAAATACCATGTTTAAAGGTGTTCAGGTGTTTTTAGGAGAGCAGGTAGTTGAAACAAATTCTAATTTTAATTATTGGTCGTTTATTAAATTAATTACCTCCATGCCTCCATCAAAAATGTCTTCCTTGGGGAGGATTGGAGCCTTTCGTAGGGACTGGAGTGATGATGGTGTAATCCCTAACGAATTTACTAATACATTTTTTACTGGGGCAACCGCCAAGGATAAAAAATTTATGACCGATTTAAAAGGTAAAGGATTGTCAATGTGTTTTCCCCTACTATTGGACGTAACAACCCTAGACCAATACATATTAGATAATATAGATGTGCGCCTAAGATTGGAGCTCTCCCCACATGCTTGGGTGCTAAATACAAGTGTGGACGATGGCTCTAAGTATCGGCTGCATATGGATTATGCTAAGTTGTGGGTAACACGTGTGTTCCCCTACCCAAGTGCTTACCTAGCCTTAAACAGCTCACTGTTAGCATCCCCCGACCCCATAAGCTATACTTTCAATAAAACCATTTCTAAAACATATGTCCTAGCAGGGAATCAAACTAGTCTCTTAATTGATCAGCCTTGGGCGCAAGTAATTCCTCACAGGATATTCATGGTAATTGTGCCAATGAATTATTTCGCTGGCCTTCACCAAGGTAATGGATTATATTTTGAAAATGCAAAACTGAAAAATATTGCCATGTATTTGAACAATAATGCAATTTACCGAATTGGTGGTGATTTCGACAATCATTATGCCCGCCTTTATTACGAAACTTTGAAGACATTAGGCTTAGAGCGTGATTCACTTCTAGCCTATGACACTTTTAATAAGGGAAGATCGATATTCGCCTTTGACTTAACCACCATTCAAACAAAGGATTCCCTCCCTGTGGAGAAATCTGGCAACTTGCGTATGGAGCTTGAGTTTGGTGGTGGTGTTACATATAACAGGCTGGTTTTACTGTTTGGGGAAACGACCGGGGTACTATCCATCGACGGACAGAGAACTGTTCTGTGTGACGTGCGAGCTTAAAAACATAATGAACTGTAATGATATAAATATTAATTTAAAAAATAATCTAGGGGATCGAGCACTCTACCTAGGTTGTTATAATGCTGATGAAATAGAACATTTAAATATCTCATCAAGAAAACCTATTGTTCTCATAACTAATATTTTACCATCACATAGCAGATTAACTATGGGACATTGGGTAGCTATTTATGTTGATAAAGTTAAACATCGAATGTTTTTTTTCGATAGTTATGCAATGTCGGCGGTTACTTATGGACATTATTTTCAAGGATTTATTAAAACTAACACAATAACAAAGGTGTTTGGAATGTGCTACAGACTCCAGAGTGATTTTACCCTTGCTTGTGGACTGTATTGCGTAATGTTCGTCCATAGGGTGAGTCACCTGGGGTTGCCTTCAACAGTACATTACTTACATAATGTATTTTCAAGCGTTAGTTTAAAATTAAATGATAAACGTGCCCTCGCTTATGCGAGACGATATTTTCCTATGAAACATCACTGTGTTAGGACATTTTGTAGAGGAGTAAGGGTTGGTTCTTATAGGTGGTGTAGAGAATATTTTTGTTAGCTAGGCAACCCACCTAACAGGGGGATTACCCCCATATAAAACCCCTCTCACCCCACAACCTCCCTAGAAGACCCCCATCCCCCTTATCCTACAAATGGAAGGCGTCTCCCCAGAAACACACGCAGGGAAGATTGAAGTCCTTGAAGGGCCTGGTTAGTATTACCCTCACTTTCTGGTAAAGATTTATTTTTTTTCCCACAATAGAAAGTTTGCTCAACCTCTATTTTACCTCTTCTTTTTTTTCAGTGCAATTCTTAGGACCTGTCCACATTTGTAGAGTAGTAATTCTACGAGGAAGGTCTGCCCCAAACAAGATGCTGTTACGTACCCTAATTGATGATGCCTGCTGTAGAGGACACAAGGTCGCTCCTGCAGGGGGAGAGGTATGTACTAACTGTTCTTAGAGGAAATAGAATATTTTTCAAATAAAAGATATAGTCCTATAAATTATTTTCCCCATCTCTTTCCAGAACACTTCAGATGAGAGTCAGAAGGAAAGTCGTCCAAAAGGCAACCACCCAACTCACCCCACTCCCCCAAGAGAGGGGGGAGGGGGTCAAGACCTCCCCCCACTCACCACGGATGGGGAGACGTCAGAATTCTACTCAGATGAGGAAGGGGAGGTGGAGGGGGGAGAGGGATAGGGGTCATAATTAACTTCTTATACATCATTTGTGATTTTTACCTAATAAAACATTAATAAATTCTTTGATTTTTTTTAACCCCTGGAGGAGATTTATAATTTAATACCCCTATATAAGACCCACTCAACCTCCGCTGGGTGTGGAACTCTGTTACGGTAAAGTCAAGGCCATTAGGTGCGAGGAAGGGTACGGGCGACCACCCTCACCGGGAGGAACCTGTTTTACACCTGCCCCATAGAGGAATGTGGGGGGGCATAACTGGCACTCACCCACGAGTGTTTATTATACAAATAAATTCATTTTTACTTAAATATATTGTCATACTTTACTGTATAAATGAACATGATCATAGTGGCACATAATAGATACCTATCTTCACTGTTTTTTCGACTGCTACCACTCACACCTTGGGTGACCTAATATGGAGTGGCACTATGTGGCTCCCCGCTTCTGATTTTCTTATCTGATCAACATACATAGGTGGGGCTATCTGTCACCAAAATATCTACTAATGTCTTGATTTCTAGAATGTGCATGCGTCTTGCTTCCCGACTCTCCCTCGCGGTAACCTGTCCCTCAATAGAATCCTTGGTGAATCAGATGTTTTTGATGTTCACCTTATGCGCTTTTGTTCTCGTATTGGCATACTTAATGATATTTAACGCCTTTTGAATATTCCACACTTTTGACGGTGCTACATAGCCTTCCCGGCATTGTGCCTTCTTTTGATAATTACTGACTCACTTTATCGAAACCCCCATACAGAGCATGAACTACATCAAAATATGCTGACCATAGTGTCACTTGACCACAATCTTTTCCCTAAAGATGTCAATACATTCCAGCGATGAGTAGAACCAGCACAAAATTAATACATATGCAGAACAGTTAAAGAATTTGACAGTCTGTAGACCACACTCTGCTACTTTTACTTCCATTAAGTTCAGGTTGTGTCCAGCAAAGGGGACAAAGATGACACATGTTACCTTATGCGTTATCGTATACATACGAGGTATTATTGTATGACTGACCACAGCCGTTTGATAGTGAAATTTTCTCATTAAGAAAATCCACGATAGTGTTAGATCCTTGGCTCCATGAGAAAAGATGGGGATGAACATAAAAAAAGTTCCACAGGCTCACAGTCTTTAATTAATGTATCAGACAGTAAATGTCAATTTATGTGTGAACGATGTCTGGAGTGGATTCTACACTTATTGAATAATACTTTGACTATTTTTCTTCAAGTATAGTTTATAGAACCTGTTGTCCCATTAATTCAATAAATTCCTCACAAATATTTGCAGATAAGTATGACGGATTCCATTGTCCAGAATTTTCATTCATTGAGATGTTCTTGCAAGAAAGGGTCAAATTCACTCAGCATCCCTAATATACCTAAATAGTTCTCATTTTTTGCTGACTCAATAATCTGATTTTCTCCAAAATTGCAAACCTCTGGAGGCAGGAATGGCAATTACAGAACCCACAGAGTGGCAACACTTTATGGCAATAATCCTGCTGATCGATGTTGCTCAAGTAATAAAGAATCTACACTTCCATTTTCTTTGTTGTATCAAATATGATATCATGCACTCTCAATGTTCTCCAGTTTCTTGTTCTACAATATATTTCTGTGCTTCCAGTCATTGAACGCCAAATGTACAAAGGAGACGCCTATTGTCCAAGAATAAATGACATGCAAAGCAGTACAAACGGTCTTGGGATAGTGAATAGAGTAGCCATTCACGTTTTACATACTCGTCTTTCTGCAGTTCACGTTTGAACACATTGTTTGATAAATAACTTTCCTTCATATTCTCTAATCTAACAGTTTTATACACTCTGCGTGAATTTGAAAGGTTGCTGTCATGATTGTCATGATGAGGTGTAATGATCTGGTGCTCAGATCATGGTTCTCCCCTCTCCCATCCTTCCTTCTCCCTCTCTCCCCTTTTCTCCCCTCCCATGGCCCGTCATTTGTCTCCCCCTCTTCCTCCCCCCTTTCTCCCATTTGTCAAGGGCCAACAGGCTGACCTGAGGGTGGTCTTGCTAGCGGGTCCTCTCGGTACCTAGGCTCCCCCACTCCATTCCCTCTCAGTTCCCTCTCCATCCACCTCTCAATTCCCTCTCTTCCCCTCTCACTGGTTCCTTCCCCATACCAGAGAAGTCAAATGTCCCTACCCTTTATCTTGGAGGAGACGGGGTTGAACATAATTTATCAGTTTCCATAAACATTGCTCCGATGGGCCCCAGGCTCGGGTCGTCCACTACAGTGGCACCTTGTCCCCTTCGCATAGCTGGGAGAGCTGACTCAACCTTCAAGAATTTCATGTATCCTTCCACGGCAGATCATGGAAGGTGATTAGCGGTAGATAAGTGCCAAGTCCTTATTGACCCAGAAGAACCAGACCTCAGCCCTAGTTTTAAATGGTTGGGTGTAGCCAATTAATTGGTGGAACCCTGGGGCTGTATTAGATTGTGGGAGGAGCAAATCCTTTCCACCGGTAAGCTGGTAAAAAAAATTTCGGCAGTGTGTTCTGGAGCTTAGAGGGGTACAGGTCCCCTTGACCTGTGGGAGGCAAGCCGTCTACAACTTGGCCTCAGTGCGGTTTTAAGGTATTGTGCAATTGATTTCGTGTCCTCAGTAGATACCCATTTTGCCTCTTAGGATGTCCTAGGACCTTTCAAATTTGTTTTAATTTACGTGCTCAATTAATATAGAGAAATACATTGGTTCCAGTGGTGGTCAGTTAATTCCCCTTGTTTTTTTTATTTATATTTTTCTACTCTGTCATTTTTATGTGTGCTGTGTTGACTTGGAAAGTTCCCGTGTTCTCCATCTTATGAATATTAAAGTCGCTCTTGAATCTTCAATTCAGTTCAGTAAGATTACATTATTAATCCTTTAAGATTCATTTACTTGCCCCTTTGAGTTCCATGATTATTTAGTCCCTTCCGTTTTGGGGAAACAATAATTTTGACACATTTATGTTTTGGGAAGGTGGTGGCAGTGTTTAATGATTTTAATTATTAGTTATAAATTAATAACCTCTATTCTTGTTATGTCCTCCTCATTTAATATTCAGCTTATATTCGTGGCAGTCCAGTGAGGGGTCATACTGAACTGTAACAGTGTTAAGCTGGGGTGTTGGATGAAGGGAAAGAGTAGAGAGAAGTAAAGATAGCGCTCAGAATTATTACAAAAGTGGACAAGGGTTATTACAGAGGGACCATTACGAATCCAGTAATCTTTTGTGTTGGTAACATTAAAGGTCCACAGCCCTGGATCTGTCTCTTGAATTGCAAACTCCTTTACTGTTACAGATTTGGGCATTTCCTCTTGTAAGATGTCACCATCAGCAGCAACAGGCAATGATGGTATGTCTGCTGAAACTGGATGATTGGTAGCAGGAATGGTTGTAGGTGTGGATGCTGTATCTGAAGGAACAGTACTAGTGGATGACATTGCTGGTGTGGATGCTATATCTGAAGGAACAGTACTAGTGGATGACATTGCTGGTGTGGATGCTATATCTGAAGGAACAGTACTAGTGGCTGACATTGCTGGTGTGGATGCTATATCTGAAGGAACAGTACTAGTGGATGACATTGCTGGTGTGGATGCTATATCTGAAGGAACAGTACTAGTGGCTGACATTGCTGGAGTGGATGCTATATCTGAAGGAACAGTACTAGTGGCTGACATTGCTGGTGTGGATGCTATATCTGAAGGAACAGTACTAGTGGATGACATTGCTGGTGTGGATGCTATATCTGAAGGAACAGTACTAGTGGCTGACATTGCTGGTGTGGATGCTATATCTGAAGGAACAGTACTAGTGGATGACATTGCTGGTGTGGATGCTATATCTGAAGGAACAGTACTAGTGGCTGACATTGCTGGTGTGGATGCTATATCTGAAGGAACAGTACTAGTGGATGACATTGCTGGTGTGGATGCTATATCTGAAGGAACAGTACTAGTGGATGACATTGCTGGTGTGGATGCTATATCTGAAGGAACAGTACTAGTGGCTGACATTGCTGGAGTGGATGCTATATCTGAAGGAACAGTACTAGTGGCTGACATTGCTGGAGTGGATGCTATATCTGAAGGAACAGTACTAGTGGCTGACATTGCTGGTGTGGATGCTGTATCTGAAGAAATCGTGAGTGGTTGTCGTTTCATCTGAGTTGAACTACGATGTTAATTTTGGAAGTTTTCCTATTTTCTCCTCCTCCTGCAGCGCTCTACCTCTTCTGTGCTCCACTCAAAACAGTTTAATTTCTGCTGAAATGGTTATTCTTGTGGAAATATATATCTTAAATATTTAGTATTTGGTCCTACACCAGGATGTAGGGATGTATTATATAAGTGTGCTGGCACCAAGACCTAAATATGTAAACATTCTGCTTCCATAATGAACATGTCGTATGCTCGTAGGGCCCCCAGGCAAGTGCCACTCGGTCCCATGTGGTAAGACGGCTCTGGTTGTATGGTCCCTCGTCCAATAAAGTAGTAGTCTTCATCTATGGTCAGTGTTTTGTGATAACATCGTTCACCAACATGTAGGACATATTAGGAGTTAAATGTCGATATTTGGTCCCATTAGGTTTTCAGGCGTATCAAATCAATACAGAAATGTTTGCTATTAGTCGACTGCACAATGCATCAATAGTATTCTTCCATACACATTAATTTGCTGTATAGACGAGGAAGTTTTGAAATGTACTATCCCTGAATGAATTTGTGTGCAATGTCACCAATCTGCATATGGGTTGGAGGTCGAGGATAGGTAGCTGGAGTGTAGCAACTATGAGAGCTTTGCGTACAGCTACTGGGTGCACAGGGAGAGTAAGGCTCTCGTGGGTTAGTCCTTATCGACTGGATTTACTGGGTCTAATTCTCTGATAGTGAGTTATCAGTGCAACCAGAGCACTCTAAAGGACTTGTCAAAGTATTTTCATCAATATTCTGTAATTACTGAATCACATCTGGGGTCGTCTGGGTTGACGACCCCAGAGAGCTCATTGCTGATTGCTCTAATGCGAGAGGCAGTATTTAAAGGTTTAATGCAAACACAAATGAACTTAAAATTTTCTTTTACAAAACATTTGTGATAATATGTTGGGTAGTTACGATATTTTAAATTGGTGGGAACAAAGATTTTGTCGTGTCAGAGACACTGGGATGCCTAATTGATCAGTCTCGTGGTCCATTCATGTGTAAATCCTGTGTTAACACTTTCTATGACAACCAATCGGAAACACAGCTTTTGACACTGCCGGTTTGCAATGAAGTATCCTGGAGTTCCAAGCTGGATACTCTGGCATTGAAAATAAATGACATGCAGAATCAGCTATTCAGGAATGATGCGTCGTGTTAGCAAGATACAAATTTACTGACAGGAGCAACACTTGTGATGCCACACAGATAATTACATGTTCACCGCCGGGTCTGTGTTAACTCAAACCTACACTGGTTGGTGTTTAGCAATGTAACTCTGGCTAGTCATGGGAATCTGCATGCAGGAAGACCATATCACAATAAAAAGTCTTATACTAACAGTAAGCCTGCCTTCTATGCTCGTCCCATAGACTTGTACACACAGCACATGTGGTCCCTGAGTGATGTGATGGAGGCTGACTCCATACAGTTTAAAATGTAGGTATGGTGATAGTCCCTCTCCACGCCTCTGTAGTACGTGTTGGAATATGGGTTTAAAACCACACTGTGTTGTAGAGTTGTTGCTGTTTGGTGTCTTATGCTGGGAACCCGGCCACATAAAGTCGTGCCAGTCATCCTTATGTTTGCTTCATCACCTTTTCCCAATGATACGTGTACTATAAAGAACATGCCATCCTCAGCCTGGAACACAGACCATATATGTTACCTTGGCTTGACGATATGTGCAGCATCTCTCCCTCTTGTCTTACATGAGTAATGCTTGTGTGATTACTTCTCTACTCCCTTCTTCCCATCCTCAGTTTCATAACGATTTCAAAGTCGTGTGAAACCCAGAGACCTTCACCAGCTCAACCCCTTCTCTTGATCCTTTATGGTCTGAATGAGAGGTGTTCTGTGAGGGGTCTTCATCCCGTATACACTCCCTTTCTTCCCCAGACCTCCCCTACCCGCCATATTGGCGTTACTCCTCAACCTCCTCACTCTTCTGTTTCCGTTGTTAGTCCGTCTGACTTTGTCCAGTCTTCAGCCCTCCCCATTGACCAGACAATGACCGTCCTGGCCAATATTCATCCTCATCTCGACAGTCCTCATTCTCCCTCCTCACTAGATAAGAGTTCATCACACATCATTGAAACTACCACATCTGTCTTCCAGTTAGGAAGATATCACATTTAACGTTTCTGACATAATGGCAAGAATGCCTCGGTCCTCACACAGGCTGTTTCTTCTGACGTTGTTCCTGCGTCTCATCCCGTCACGGTAGTATAGTCGACTGACGTCGTTATGGAGGTTACTGGCGTTCACATTCCTTCCTATTATACGGCAACTGATATTCGGCACGCCGGTGTTTTTAATCCTTATCCACTCGTTTGAACACACTTAACCAATGCCTTCATCCTCCCCAATGAAGTTCAGTAGCCATCAGGGCCATTCATGTAGCTAAACCTATCAGTTGGAAATCTTAAGTCGCCTTCATTATTGTTGATACCTTTCTCCAATACGTGTGGTAGATGATCGGAAAGATCGAAGATAAATTTGTTCCAAACTTTGTACATGTTCTTCATCGCTGCAGTTCAGTTATTGCAGATCTGATGTTGGTGATGAATGAGAGTTCGCACTTTTTAGCCTTTATCCTGTACTCGTCTATTTCCTCCTTAACGTTGTTGTTAGTCATGTATTGAGTGTCACTGTTTGTCGGAAATTCCGACACTAAATTATTAGCACCTTAGATACCAAACAAAATCGGTTAAGTTAGGAACATACTAACTACTAACTGAATTAAAAAAAAGTTTCAGTGGCTTCTCAAGGAAAATGGGATATTCGCCACGTCACCAATTTATTTATTTATTTATGCTCAAAACGTATCCTTAAAACACCAGCCTGGGGATTAAATATGAAACAGAAGTATTCTCCAAGACTAAATTTAACTAAATAACAAATAAACCTAAGGCCTACTTCCCTGACCACTACACTGTGGAATGCCCCTTGAGGCGCTCAACAGTTGGTGTGCAACGTGCCTCAGAGATCTCTTGGGTATAGAGTACTATTCAAATCTGGCGTGCGGGGACGCGGGTACGAAATGGATGACTGAGGGCTCCAGTGATTGTCCGCCATTTTGAAAAAAATCCCAGTATGTCCCAGGGCCGTGGGGAGCCTGAGTTTCAAAAAAGCAACCAAGTCAGATGCATTGTCTACGAGCTCGCGGTCCAGGAAAATGACTGAGGACAAAATACGCGTCATATTGTACGAGAGCAATGGATGATGATTTAGACTACAATCCAGATAAAGACCTAACACAGATGTCTGACACGAGTGAGTGGGAGAATGAGGTGGAAAAGGTCACCAGTGTGTACACGCGCCTAACCCGGCATGCCTCGCTGCCCTGGGTCAACACCTGCTAGAGTCACCACCACCATGTGTTTCCTCTGATGCTAGTTTATTTAGGGATAGAACATGTGATGAATCATTCTCGGGCTGCAGTGAAATAGACTTCGATACAAGCAGTGTTGACGAACCGAGTAGCGATGGTGTTACTAGGCTGGGTTTTGCTGCCCCAGTAACGCCGACGCAAGTAGTAGCGTGTCACGCGGCCGGCGGTCAATGACGACAGTGTTCCCTCAACATCAGGTGTTCATGGTAGGCCTACACTACGCAGAACACTCATCTCCTGGCATACCTATAAGCAGCTCTTGCACACCTATAAGCAGCTCTTGCACACCAATACGCAGCTCTAGCACAAGACGACGGAGCTGTGTTTTTGGTGCTCGTGGTAGTGTTGGCCAAGGTGTTGGCATTAAAACCAAACCCACAGGTGTACTTGTGTGGGAGGATTGTGAGAATTTTGTCCCACAAATTCCAATATTTGATAGTACCGATGTTGGTGTGACACCGTTATTTGCCTATACAGGTGATATGGCTGAAATTGACTGTTTTATGGCGTATTTTGACAAGGAATTCATGGACCTTCTCGTTGCAGAGATGAACAGATATGCTCACAGCCTCATTGACTCAGACATTTTACCTGCCTCTTGCATGACACGATGGAAAGACACGACCAATGAGGAAATGTGTGTGTTTTAGCATTTAGCATGATAATGATAACATTCTGAAAAACGTGATCCAGGATTATTGGAGCAAAGACAGCCTTGTTCCATCCCCTGTGTTAAACCGGTACATGTCGTGTGATAGGTGTCTGCACTTTGAGAACAATGATAATGAAGACAGATAGGACAGACTTTGGAAGCTGCGGAAGATTTTTAGTGATATGAGAGGAAAGTTCTGTGATTACTTTGTACCAGGGCAGACTGTGGTGATTGATGAATCGCTAGTCCTCTTCAAGGGACGACTTGCGTTCAGGCAGTACATCCCATCAAAGCGGCATTGATTTGGGCAATGATTTTCGTGGTATGTGACTATGAAACTGGTAAAGTCATGGACATGATACTACATTCAGGTACAGACGTTGACATACCAGGTGAAGATCCACACGGGTTCTCTGGCATTGTCAAAACACTCGTGGAAGCGTTGTTGAACTATTGGCATATTCTATTCACGGACAACTACTATACCAGCCCCTTGCTGACCAGATTCCTCCTTGACCACAACACCGGCGTATGTGGCACCGTCAAGGCCCACAGGAGGAAAATGCCAGTGTTTGGTATTGGTATTGCAGTGTGTGATTGTCAGCTGCAAAAGTGTGACTAAATCTTGACAGTGCGCTGGACCGACAGACGTCCCATTTTTCCTTGAGAGCTTTCTGTAGTTGTACGTTTAAAGCGAGACTTGGTGCTGCTTTCTCACTCTTTTCAACAATGTAAGTGTTACCCCGTGTAGGATTTTAAATTACTTTCTAAACTTTTCCTGGTTGTTCTCGTGCGATCTTTGTCCCTTTCCTCTGGTGTATTCTTGGTCCACTATGTACACACACTGCTGTCGTTGTTACAATTTCTCCTTCATCCAACAGATTCCAAATTGTGATCGATAGCGTGTCGTCCTGGGCTAATATTCACGGTTTAAAGGTCTCTCCAGCTAAGATTTAAGCTGACTTTTACTCCAAAGATGTCATTCCTCGACTCTCCTTGTCACTATGCAAATCCGCTTCTGTACAAGTATAATGCTAGACTCTGGCAGCTGATCATTGGCATCAGCTGATCTCATGCTTCTGATATTAATGTTCTGAGGCCCTTCCCATCCCTTGGACTTGTCCCACAATTCCTGGCGAGTTGATAAAGCGCACTTATGTTTGCACTCCTCTCTTGTGCTGTCTAAACTAGACTATGGCTGCCCCACCCATTCTCTGCTATTCCTTCTACTGTCACCTAGACGCTTATGTGCGGCCTCTGGTGTCTGGGGCCCTGGTCCCTATGCAGAGGATATATGCACATAGAAATCACAATTGCGTGATGCATCAAATGAACAAATCCACAAGGGCCGTGACGAGGATTTGAACCTGCGTCCGAGAGCATCCCAGACGCTGCCTTAATCGACTGAGCTACGATATGGTCAAGGAAGGGAAAGGAATTATCACGGGAAAAGCGCCAAGCCATTACGACTATATAGCACTGGGAAGGGGTCAGGATTAGGATTTGGGATGGGTTAGGGGGGGGGGAAGGAATGGTGCCCAACCACTTGGATAGTCGGGGACATGGTCAAGGAGTTGAAACCGAAGTTCAGTAGAACTTGCAGGATCCTGCAGCACAAACCAGGGTTTTACACAACTCCTGTGGGAACCGACCTGTGAGATTTATATTTATTTAATTTATATGAATTTATATTTACGTTAATTTATATACTTCGAGAGCAATTTGTATGATGATAAGTGGACTGTATTTCTGCAATAATCTCACAAATCGATCCTCTACACATTTGGGGGGGTTTATATTAAATTTATATATATGCAGCCAATCAAACTACAGTATTAACTACACATTAGTTTACATTGAAGAGGTTCCTTATCTTATTGTACAGCAGGCCTTAGTCCACCAGGTATAACCAGGATGTAGACACCAAATTATCCTCTTTGAGGTAGCTTCCATCACCCAGTAACTGGTACACAAAGCATGCTTCCTCGTCTTGACCTGTCAAAAGGGCGCTAGCTATGAAGCCAGAATCCTAATATATGACAGCTATATCAGAGAAAACACTGTACATTGAACCATAAAGACCTAGGCTTAATTACCTTTTATTAAGAGGCAGTTCGTATTCTAACCGGCTCACCCTATCTACTGACATTAATGGCCAAAAATGATTAGATAAATGGGTTTCGGCAGAACACTTAGCTTGTATTTGTTGACAGCGTGTTGATAATGGTACACCTTTGGTTTCCATAACACTTCGTCCAAGAGAAATTAACAGGAGCCGCATTTGCTCCCGTGCGCCTCTGTGGTCTAACAATAATAATGGCTGACCACTCCCTCCTCACTGACGCTACTGGCCAACATTGTCCAGATGACAGTAAGTGATAGAAGGGTCACATTTACTCTATTTTAATTCTGATAATTAAGTTAATTTATATGATATGTTTTTATGATGGTAAAGTCCAAAGACTAATGTATTTAAGAATAATTCCCAGCAGAATAGCTGGTGAATTTATAATAGTAAGTGGTAATGATATCCCGTTTTCTATAGACGGAAATTCCACTACAAGTTACATTTTCTATGGGTTAACTTGTTTATACAACACAGCAATATTATCTGCCTGTATGATATTATTAAATGGTGTCGGATTTTCCGACAACTCCCCCCATGCACTCGAGCTATGTCAATAGGCCGTTCTCCCTCTTCGCCCTTACTTCATTACACAGGAGGGAGAACGGCTTGTGTAAAATCCTGGTTTGTGCCTCGGAGAGGCTGCAGGATCAAGTTAGTTCTACTGAACTTCGGTTTCAACTCCTCGACCATGTCGTAGCTCAGTCCATTAAAGCAGCGTCTGGGATGCTCTCGGACGCAGGTTCCAATCCTCGTCATGGCCCTTGTGGATTTGTTCAGAGATAATATGTTTAAACTGGCATTCATCTCAACCGGATCATCACTACCTGTTCTGTCGTAGTTATTTAAGGGGTGAGATTTAATGTTTGTGGTTTTCCGCACAAATATAGAATTGGAAAAGGCGCTGTAATGTTCCTGAATGTTCAGGTCTCCAGCAGCAGCAGCAGCAGCTGCAGCTGCTAGACTGTACTGCAGAAGCAGATAGAGAGGGAGGGAAGCAGCCACAGCTGTGAGGTACCCTGACCTCCAAAGAGGCCAAATTCCTACAGGAAACAAATCACCAGAACAATAGGACGGTAGTGCAAGATAAAAAGAGAATAATTAAGAGGTAGTACCGTAAGTTTAAATTTATAAATAAATAAAGGCTAGACTAAAACACAGGAATTTTTTATCTAATGAGTAGAGTAGGGTCTAACAGTAGTTTAAAGGGAAAGAAAACAATCGTTCATTTATTTACAATATGAACTATTGATCAATATAACAACTTGTTTTCTTTCAATAATTTTTTAACAATCCTAAGTGTATTGTTAATCCACTCATGATGACTAACATTTGGACCCTAAGATTTCAATTTTTGTCTGTATCTGATATAAGACTAGGGAAAAGCAGTGGTACAGTGGACTTTACTTTGAGTAGAGGTACAGAGCTTCTTGCTGTGCTTGAACTCCATTTTATTTGGTTGACAGTTACTCTGTGTTGTTCCACACACATGAATATTCACCGTTCTACTTTACCTATTATTCCCATTGACCTCATTTTGTGTGCTATCACTCTATGATCACATTTATGAAATACCTATGTGAAGTCCGTGTATACCACATCTGCATTCTGTTTTTCTACTAATACCTCGGTTATTTTGTCGAAGTGGTCAAGTAACTGCGATATG
Source organism: Procambarus clarkii (assembly GCF_040958095.1). Lineage (NCBI taxonomy): Eukaryota > Metazoa > Arthropoda > Malacostraca > Decapoda > Cambaridae > Procambarus > Procambarus clarkii. Next base: position 44,624,827 of record NC_091161.1, read on the forward strand.
CACAATCTTCCTGCTTTAGGTCCATGTTGACCTGGGATGTGGAGGTCATGGGTCTCCAGGAAACTGGAGACCTGGGGCCAGATTCCCGAAGCAGTTAAGCAAGCACTTACGAACCTGTCCATCTTTTCTCAATCTTTGGCGGCTATGTTTACACTTATTAAACAGTTAATGAGCTCCAAATTACCAGGTGGCTGTTTATAACAATAACAACAGTTAATTGGGAGGTTTTCATGCTTGAAAACTGTTTTAATAAATGTTACCGAAGTCGCCAAAGATTGAGGAAATATGTACACGTTCGTAAATACTTGCTTAACTGCTTCGTGAATCTGGCCCCTGACCCGTGATCTCTCACTCAAATACGTTTATGTGGGTCGTTAGTGCCACTGGTCTATAATTCTTTGCCAATGCTTTGCTCCCTCCCTTGTTAGTAGTAGGCACCCATCAGTCTCAGGAGACTATGGAGTTGCGTTCTGGTTGTCGGTCTGGAGTGGCCTCACCAGGGCGCAAAGCCAGGTTAGGTTGAATCGGGGGAGAAGCTGTTACCCAGGCAGCAGGTCCCCCCTCTCCACGGCGCTGAAAGTCTCCAATGGAAAGGCATACGCCAATACGATTTGTTCCAGCGCCGTCGCAGGAACTGAGTTGCGAGGTTGACCTCGAAAGTGGTGAAGAAGGGCACAGGGACCTCCAACCCCAATAGGTTTTGCTCCTCCCTTGTAAAGAGGAGTAAAACCTATAAATTTCAGCGAATCTGGTAACTCCCCTGTGTGAGATATTTCTCCCCACTATGCTACTGGCACTTAGCATGTCTTTATAAATATTAAATAACACGAGTCTGGACCCGGGGTAAGAGTCCATGTTATCAATTTCTCTTTCAAAATCTGCAAAATTCGAGTTAATGTCATAATTTCATGTGTTTGGATACCAGGCATAAAGATGATGTCCGGATCTTCCATACACACAGAAATCGCAATAGCGTGATGCATCAAATGATGCATCTATATCACCTGCGTCTATCCTCTCGGATGCAGGTTCGAATCCTCGTCACGGCCCTTGTGGATTTGTTCATCCGGATCGTCCACTTTCATGCTATTTATTGGAATGCTAAACAATTGTTTAAGTAATAAAAAATCCTGAAACCTAAAAAGAGCCATAGAAATCACATTGTTTTGGGGGGTTTCAGTAATATCTTTATCATCTGTGTATGAACCTTCACTTGTAAAGAAAAAAAAGGTCCAATACATAGTTTTTTGTGATTTCGCATATATGAAGAAATTTGTTTTTCTTTCTCTTGAATGGCTTTGTCGTAATTGCATTTCATCAATCTGATATACTTGCTTCAGTCTTTGCTAGATTTCTTCAAACTCCGTTTAAATTATTCCATCTTTGTAGGGATAGTTGTGTCTCCTTAAACATGTTCGTTATTTTCTTCTTTTGTAGTGCCGTCTGCGTTCTCTTTCTTCGTTGGTCCTCTTTCTGGCTCTCAACACAGGAACAAGTTTCAGAAAGACTTTATATTTTTTGAAAGTTAGTTTTTCTATGCCTTGTTTAGGATTTGTATGGCTTATAAACATTCAATGGGGAAATTGTTTGTTCCCCGTATCTTTTCCCAGTCAATCCTTTTATTATAATTTAATTTATAGAATATCCCCTCTCGCTTGATAAATGTTTTAGGCCTATTAAAAGTACTGATGTTGGTTTGCACTTAAATGAGCTTGTGATCTGAGTGTGTGTTATCCAAGATTGTAATGTCGCTGATTATGTCTTCTTTGTAGGTGAAGTTCAGATCTAGAATATTTTCGTTCCTAGTTGACACTTACCTGCTGGTTAAGTTAAAATTTGTCACAGAATCTAAGTAGTTCTCTAATCTGTGGTGGGTTATGTCAGATAAATTTCCTGGTATAATATTCTTGTTTGCTATTTTCCATCTTAGACTGGGCAGGTTGAAGTAACGTAGGAAGATAATATCAGGTGTTGGGTTTACCAGATTGTGACTATTCTCTCTTTTGTTTATAAGATTTGTGAATTCCTCAGCCGTTGCATCTGGCGGTTTGTATATTAGAATAATAACCAAGTTTATTAGATCTTCTTACTAGAAGAAAAGAGAAAAGAAAGATGTTAACTCTACTCCCAGTAGAGTTAACTAACACCGCATTTGGAGAGTTAAGAAGCTCAGAGCATACATGATCTATATACAGACCTACTCCTCCATGTGACCTATTTACCGTCTATATAGACGTGATCTATATAGATCACGTCTATATAGATAATATTGTTATCCAGGTCTCACTGTCAGAGAGTTCCCATGCATGGGTTTGTGTGAAAGGTCTAAATACTGTTTGACTCGGCGAAGAGGCCCTTTATGAACTGTGCTTTTTTTTTTCTCTCTCTCTCCAGTTTTTCGACCTTGAATGTTGGCAAATATGAATGAGGTTACTGCATTTGAGGTAATTTGATACATTTTTCAGGCAGGTCCATTATGTGAGGACATATTGGTTTTGTTCTGACCAGTACTGATTGTTGCAAGTTTGCTTGTTGCCTGTTGTTGTTGTAGCTCTGTTGTGGGATATAATTGTATATGTGATTCTAGTATGTAAGTGGGTCTTTCAGCCAGTTCTATACACTCTGTTCCACCTTTTATAACCCCCCTCTTGTCTGGATATGAAAAAATTGACTTTCTTCAACGCCATTTTTTTGTTTACCACTCTTCATTTAGCGTTCTGTGTCTTTCACGTGAAAGTATGGTCAGCTGAGGTCAGCATTTTCATCCCTCGAGTGTGGTTTCGCACATGACAGGATGGAGAAATCTACATTTTGATCTAAAGCGACATTTTCCTTTCGAAAGTATTTAAACTTAAGGATTAGAATGAAGCTACTACAATCATTTCTATTTCCAGACTATCAGTCTGCATATGGCCTTTACATGTTTGTACTTGTATAGACATTTTAAAGTTGAATGCACTAGTTAATTTGTTCAAAACATACTTAGATGGGTCTTTCTGTTCCAGGTGTGTGAGGGCGCTACAGGTGTGTGTGTGTGTGAGGGCGCTACAGGTGTGTGTGTGTGTGAGAGCGCTACTGGTGTGTGTGTGTGTGAGGGCGCTACAGGTGTGTGTGTGTGTGAGGGCGCTACTGGTGTGTGTGTGTGTGTGAGAGCGCTACTGGTGTGTGTGTGTGTGAGGGCGCTACAGGTGTGTGTGTGTGTGAGGGCGCTACAGGTGTGTGTGTGTGAGGGCGCTACTGGTGTGTGTGTGTGTGAGAGCGCTACTGGTGTGTGTGTGTGTGTGTGAGGGCGTTACAGGTGTGTGTGTGTGAGGGCGCTACAGGTGTGTGTGTGTGTGAGAGCGCTACAGGTGTGTGTGTGTGTGTGAGGGCGTTACAGGTGTGTGTGTGTGAGGGCGCTACAGGTGTGTGTGTGAGGGCGCTACAGGTAAATGTATTCTCCTAGTTGTGCGTGCGGGGGTTGAGCTTTTGCTCTTTGGTCCCGCCTCTCAACCGTCAATCAACTGGTGTACAGATTCCTGAGCCTACTGGGCTCTATCATATCTACATTTGAAACTGTGTATGGAATCAGCCTCCACCACATTACTGCCTAATGCATTCCATCTGTTAACTACTGACACTGAAAAAGTTCTTTCTAACGTCCCTGTAGCTCATGTGGGTTCTCAGTTTCCACCTGTCCCCCCTTGTTCGTGTACCACCAGTGTTGAATAGTTTATCCTTGTCTACCCGGTCGATTCCCTTGAGGATTTTGTAGGTTGTGATCATGTCTCCCCTTACTCTTCTCTCTTCCAGTGTCGTAAGGTGCATTTCCCGCAGTCTTTCCTCGTAACTCATGCCTCTTAGTTCTGGGACTAGTCTAGTGGCATACCTCTGAACTTTTTCCAGGTTCGTCTTCTGCTTGACAAGGTACGGGCTCCATGCTGGGGCCGCATACTCTAGGATTAGTCTAACATATGTGGTATACAAGATTCTGAATGATTCCTTACACAGGTTCCTGAAGGCTGTTCTGATGTTAGCCAGCCTCGCATATGCCACAGACGTTATTCTTTTTATGTGGGCTTCAGGAGACAGGTTTGGTGTGATATCAACTAGTTGATATCAACTAGTGTGTGTGTGTACTCACCTAATTGTGCTTGCGGGGTTGAGCTCTGGCTCTTTGGTCCCGCCTCTCAACTGTCAATCAACTGATTTTTCTTTTGAGATATATACAAGAGTTGTTACATTCTTGTACAGCCACTAGTACGCGTAGCGTTTCGAGCAATGAACAGATTGATTGATGACAGGGTTGGTGTGATATCAACTAGATCCTTCTCTCTGTCCGTTTCATGAAGGATTTCATCTCCCATTCTGTATCCTGTGTCTGGCCTCTTGTTTCCACTGCCTAGTTTCATTACCTTACATTTACTCGAGTTGAAATTTAGTAGCCATTTGTTGGACCATTCACGCAATCTGTCTACATCATCTTTGTCTCATGCTGTCTTCCTCCGTTTTAATCCTCCTCATAACTTTTGCATCATCAGCAAACAATGAGAGGAATGATTCTATATCATCTGGAAGATCATTTACATATATAAGAAACAGTATGGGTCCAAGGACTGAAGCTTGCGGGACCCTACTGGTGACTATTGAATATCGTCACTCTGAGACCTCACCCTGCACAGTGACTCGCTGCCTTCTGTTACTTAGGTACTCCCTTATCCAATGGAGTTCCTTCCCTTTCACTCCTGCCTACATCTCCAGCTATCGCCCTAGTCTCTAGTGTGGCGCTGTGTCAAAGGCTTTGACAATCCAAAAATATGCAGTCTGCCCACCCCTCTCTTGCTTGTCTGATTCTTGTTGCCTGATTGTAGTATTCAATTAATCCTGTGAGGAATGACTTACTATCCCTGAAACCATGTTGGTGTTGTGACACAAAGTTCCTTCGCTCCAGATGTTCGACTAGCTTTTTTCGCACAATTTTCTCCATTTGCTTGCATGGTATGCAAGTTTGGGACATTAACCTGTAGTTCAGTGCCTCCTGTCTATCCCCTTTCTTGTATATCGGAACTACGTTTGCTTCCTTCCATATTTCTGGCAGTTCACCTGTTACCAGTGAATTATTTTACACCATGGAGAGTAGCAGGCACAGTGCTTCTGCTCCTTCCTTTATTATCCATGGCGATATTCCATCCGGGCCTATAGCCTTTGTCACATCCAGCTCTAGTAAAAGCTGCCTTACATCTCCACTGGTAATCTCAAATTCCTCTAGTGGTGCCTGGTTAATTATTCCTTCTCTTATCTCTGGAAATTCTCCTTGTTCTAATGTGAAGCCTTCCTAGAACTTCATATTGAGTTCCTCGCACACTTTATCATTTGTAGTGAATCTGTCTGCCCGATTCCTCAGTTTTATTACCTGTTCCTTCACTGTTGTCTTTCTCCTGATGTGGCAGTGCAGCAATTTGAGTTGGGTCTTAGCCTTGCTTGCTATGTCGTTTTCATATTGCCCTTCTGCCTCTCTTCTCACCCTGACGTATTCATTCCTGTCTCTCTGGTAACCTTCTCAGCTCTCAAGTGTCCTGTTATTTCTATAGTTTCTCCATGCTGTTTTACTCTGTTGCTTTACTCAGAGCTTACATCTCTGATTAAACCATGGGTTTCTCATCTGCATTTCATTTTTTACCTTTTGGGCTGGGATAAACTTTTCTGCTGCCTCCTTGCACTTCTGCGTGATGTATTCCAACATGTCTTGGGCCGTCTTTCCCCTTAGCTCTGATTCCCATGTTATATCCATTATGAATTTTCTTATCTCCTTGTAATTTCCCTTACGGAATGCTAGCCTTTTTCTTTCAGTTCCCTTTCTCGAGTACTTTAGCCTCTCTTTGACCAGATACTCAAACGTCAGTACACTGTGATCGCCCATTCCTACTGGGGCCTCGAAATCAATTTCCCTTATGTCGGAGTCATTCAGAGTGAAGACTAGGTCGAGTCTCGCTAGTTCATCGTTTCCCCTCATCCTAGTGGGTTCCCTGACATGTTGGCTTAGGAAGTTTCTTGTCGCCACCTCCACTAGTTTGGCTCTCCATGTATCCTCTCCTCCGTGCGGTTCTGTGTTCTCCCCGTATATCCTTCCTTGATTGAAGTCCACCATGAGAAGCAGATAGCATCGATTTTTACAGGCAGCAGAGCCTGCCCTCTCAATTATGTTATTATCTGCCATATTGTTTCTGTCATACTCTTGCCTGGGTCTTCTGTCATTTGGTGGAGGGTTAAATATCACTGCTACTACTACTTTAGGTCCTCCCATTGTCATGGTGCCTGTTACGTAGTCTCTAAACCCTTCACAGCCTGAGATAACCATCTCCTTGAAACTCCATTCCTTTCTCATGAGTAGGGCCACTCTGTCTCCTCCCCTACCTTCCCTCTCTCTCCTTATTACAGTGTAATCCTCGGGGAGCACTGCATTTGTTATGATACCCAAGAGTTTTGTTTCCGTGATTCCAATTACATCTGGGTTTACTTCTTCTGCTCTTTCCCTAAGTTTACTCGCCTTGCTTGTAATCCCATCTATGTACGTGTACATCACCTTGAAGCTGACTCTTTTTCTGTCCATCCACAGTTTCTGTTGATTCCTCTGGAGTAGGTAAACATGGAGGGTCTGGGATGGGGAGGGGAAGGGGGGGCGGGCATTGGGTTGTGAGGGGAGCTGAGAGTGAGGGGGGACCTGGGTTGTTGGGGGGTTGGCAGGATCTGGTTTGGAGAGGGTAGGGGCAAAGTGAGGGCTTGGAGGGGTGGGGGAGAAGGGAGGGTTTAGGGGGAGAAGGGAGGGTTTAGGGTGGTGGCGTGTAGGGGCTGGGGCAGGTTGGGCTTCTATTACGTGGGAGATGGGTGTGATCCTCCTCCCACTGGGTCTGTTGAATTGCCTGTGGAGAGTTCCCCACTCCCTTCTGGGATTGGAGGGTTCTGGGTTGTGGTTCCCTGATTCCTTTCCCTCTCCTTGCGCTCCTTCCTTGCTGCTGCTGCCCTCCATCTCTCCTCCCTGGTCATATCCCTCTGCAGGAATACCTTTTTGAACTTCAGTACATAGAGTAGGCTGCTCTTCTTTGCTAGAATTTCCTCTTTTGTGGCCTCGCTTTTGAAAACCACTTTCATCATTCGATCTTTGTCGTTGTTTTACCGACCAAGCTTGAATACCTAGTCTATATTCAGTTCTTCCCCCTCCATCTGTACACCTTCAAGGATCTCTTTGACTATGGCTTTGTCCATATCTCTCCTTTCCCTTGGAGTGACCCCTATTTGCTTCTAATACCTACTACGACTACTGCTCTTTTCCTCTCTATCAGTTGCCTAGTGTATCTTGCTGCTTCCTGAGAAGCAGGAATTGAGATTGTGTGTGTGTGTGTGTGTGTGTGAGGGAGCTGCTGGTGTGTGTGTGTACTCGCCTATTTGTGCTTGCAGGCGTTGAGCTTTGGCTCTTTGGTCCCGCCTCTCAACTGTCAATCAACTGGTGTACAGATTCCTGAGCCTACTGGGCTCTATCATATCTACATTTAAAACTGTGTATGGAGTCAGCCTCCACCACATCACTGCCTAATGCATTCCATCCGTTAACTACTCTGATACTGAAAAAGTTCTTTCTAACGTGTCTGTGGCTCATGTGGGTACTCAGTTTCCACCTGTGTCCCCCTGTTCGCGTCCCACCAGTGTTAAATAGTTCATCCTTGTTTACCCGGTCGATCCCTCTGAGGATTTTGTAGGTTGTGATCATGTCTCCCCTTACTCTTAAACACAGTGTGTGTGTGTGTGTGTGTGTGTGTGTACACGTGTGTGTACTCACCTAGTTATGTCTGCAGGATCGAGCATTAACTCTTGGATCCCGCCTTTCAAGCATCGGTTGTTTACAGCAATGACTCCTGTCCCATTTCCCTATCATACCTGGTTTTAAAATTATGAATAGTATTTGCTTCCACAACCTGTTCCTGAAGTGCATTCCATTTTCCCACTACTCTCACGCTAAAAGAACACTTCCTAACATCTCTGTGACTCATCTGAGTTTCCAGCTTCCATCCATGTCCCCTCGTTCTGTTACTATTCCGTGTGAACATTTCGTCTATGTCCACTCTGTCAATCCCTCTGAGTATTTTATACGTTCCTATCATGTCCCCCCCTCTCCCTTCTTCTTTCTAGTGTCGTAAGGCACAGTTCCCCTAGGCGTTCCTCATACCCCATCCCTCGTAGCTCTGGGACGAGTCTCGTTGAAAACCTCTGAACCTTTTCCAGTTTCATTATATGCTTCTTCAGATGGGAACTCCATGATGAGGCGGCATACTCTAAGACTGGCCTCACGTAGGCAGTGTAAAGCGCCCTAAATGCCTCCTTACTTAGGTTTCTGAATGATGTTATAACTTTGGCCAGTGTAGAGTACGCTGCTGGCGTTATCCTATTTATATGAATAACGTTATCTTATATCTATCTCCTCAGGAGATAGATTAGGTGTTACGTCCACATCCAGGTCTCTTTCGCGTGTCGTCACAGGTAGGCTGTTCCCCTTCATTGTGTACTGTCCCTTTGGTCTCCTATCTCCTAGTCCCATTTCCATAACTTTACATTTGCTCGTGTTGAATTCCAGTAGCCATTTCTCTGACCATCTCTGCAACCAGTTCAGGTCCTCTTGGAGGATCCTGCAATCCTCATCTGTCACAACTCTTCTCATCAACTTCGCGTCATCCTCAAATATCGACATGTAGGACTCTACGCCTGTAAACATTTTGTTAACATATACAAGAAATAGAATTGGTCCCAGCACCGATCCTTGTGGTACTCCACTTGTTACTGTTCGCCAGTCCGACTTCTCGCCCCTTACCGTAACTCTTTGGCTCCTTCCTGTTTGGTAGTTCCATATCCATGCTAGGACATTTCCCCCCACCCCCGCCTGCCTCTCGAGTTTGAACAGCAGTCTCATGTGCGGTACTGTATCAAAGGCTTTTCGGCAGTCCAGAAATATGCAGTCTGCCCAACCATCTCTGTCCTGTCTTATCCTTGTTATTTTATCATAGAATTCCAGAAGGTTTGTTAGGCACGATTTCCCTGTCCAGAACCCATGTTGATGTTTGTTCACAAACCTAATGTTCTCCAGGTGTGCAACCAGTCGTAGCCTAATTATTCTTTCCAGTATTTTACAGGGGATGCTTGTCAGTGATACAGGTCTATAGTTAAGTGCCTCCTCCCTATCGCCTTTCTTGAAGATCGGAACGACATTAGCCTTCTTCCAGCAACTGGGCAATTCTCCTGACATAAGTGACTCATTAAAGATCATTGCCAGAGGCATGCTGAGGGCCTGCGCTGCTTCTTTTAGTATCCACGGTGATACTTTGTCTGGTCCAACTGCTTTAGTTGCATCTAGAATTGTCAACTGTTTCATTACCTCCTCTGCTGTCACCTCTGTATCTGATAGTCTTTCATCTAGGGTAACCCCTTCCAACAATGGGAGCTGCTCAGGCTCGGTAGTGAACACTCCATGTGAACTGGCATTCAATGCCTCACAGATTTCCTTGTCACTTTCAGTATATGCCCCCCTCTGTCTTCCTTAGTCTTGTCACTTGGTCGTTCACCGACATTTTCCTTCTTATATGACTGTGTAGTAACTTAGGTTATTTTTTCGCTTTGATTGCAATATCGTTCTCATATTCCCTTTCCGATGTTCGTCTTATGTTAATGTAATCGTTCCTAGCTCTGTTGCATCTGATCCTGTTGTCCTCTGTCCTTTGTCTTCTGTACTTCCTCCACTCCCGCCTACTGGCCATTTTAGCTTCCTGACACTGTCTATTAAACCATGGGTTATTATATTCCTTCTTATTTTTTCCCTTTACTGTTGGTATAATCTCTCTTCGGCCTCCTGGCATTTCTGTATGACTAGGTCCATCATATCTTGGCTTGTTTTTCCTCTAATTTCTTCCTCCCATTGCTCTTCACCCAGATAGTCCCTTATCCTCATATAGTCCCCTTTCCTGTAGTCAGCTCTCCTTTCCCAGATGTCTTGTCCCATGGTCATAAGTTTGAATTCCATCATGTAGTTAAAGACTAGGACACAATGGTCACTGGCCCCTAGAGGTATTTCATGCTCCAAATTCTCGATATCTTCTACGTTCTGGGTGAAAATCAGGTCTAATAGGCTCGGTGCATCTCCTCTCCCTTTCCCTTTCCCTAGGAAATTCCTGTCTATAACATCTACTAACTTTGCTCCCCACATTTCGTCCCCTCCATGGGGATTCCTTGATTCCCAATTTCTCTCTCCATGATCTAGGTCCCCCATGATCAGCAGCTTTACTCTCATTCTGTGGGCTAGTGTTGCTGCTTTCTGCAGTTCATCTATGCATGCCTTGTTGTTGTCATCATACTCCTGCCTGGGTCTTCTACTGTTTGGTGGGGGATTGTAGATTACCAAGATCACAATCTTTCTCCCATCTACTGTCAGAGCTCCATGTATGAAGCTTGTGCACTCATTGGTAACCCGATTTCCCAGGTCTTCAAACTTCCATTTTCGCTTTATTAGGAGTGCCACTCCCCCTCCCTGTCTGTGTGTCTTCTCTTCTCTTATCACCTGGTACCCTTCAGGAAAGATTGCATCTGAGATCATGTCATTAGTTTTAGTTTCCACAATTGCCACTATGTCAGGATCTGCCTCACTCACTCTCTTTTATCTCTTCTGCTTTATTAGATACCCCATCAGCATTGGTGTACCAAACCTTGAGATTCTTCATGGAAACTCATGTACCAGCGTTCTCCCTTTCTCTGGGGGTCTGGGGGATCTGGGGGGTGTCTGGGGGGATCTGTGGGTGACTGGGGGCAAGGGGGGATCTGGGGGATGACCGGGGGAATCCGGGGGGGTGTCCGGGGGGTGTCCGGGGGTGTCTGGGGGGGTCCAGGGGGTGTATGGGGGGTGAAAGAGGTCGGGAGGGGTGCTTGGGGGGCTAATGGGGGCTGGGCTTCTAGGAAGGTAGGTAGGAGGGTCTGGGGTAGGGCCTGGGTAGGTAGGTCTGGAGTAGAAAGGGCATACTGGGTCTGAAGATTAGGGAGGGTCTGATAGGCATAGAGGGGTTGGGAGATAGTGTAAGGTTGGGAGTCGGATAGAGGTTGAGAGGTTGGGAGGGGGAAGGATATTGGGGTGGGGGGAACTTCCCACCCCCCTCGCAAGGGTGGGGGGTCACATGGAAGGAGAGGGGATGAGGAGGGGTGAGGGCTGGGTAGGTTTTGAGGGGATGAGGGCTGGGTGGGTTTTTGGGGTTGAGGGGATGAGGGCTGGGTGGGTTTTGAGGAGATGAGGGCTGGACGGGTTTTGGGGGTTGAGGTGATGAGGGGGTCCTTGGAATGTGGGATGAATTTGACTGCAGTGGGGTCAGAGGGGTCAAGGGAGGTGTTGGGGAGATAAGCAGGGGCAGGGAGGGCTGATTTGGGGAGGGAGTGACCTGAGAAGCAGGTGAGAGCTGGTTAGCATGGGGAGGATTAGCACTGGGGTGTGTAGCCACGCTCAAATGGGAAGAGTTGTATTTTGGTTTACTTGCTCTGTGGGCTATCTGCTCCTCCTTCGTCATGAATTTGTCAATATATATGTTGTAGTAATTTTCGCTACCTCTGAGTAAGTGTTTGTGATGCAGTATGTAATCCACTGCCTCTTCGTTAGAGAACTGTACCAGGACAGGTCGTTTCCTGTTAAAGTTGTATGGCCCAATGCGTCGGTGGACTTGCACTTCATTCCCTGCCATCTGGGCTCTCATGTCTCTCAAGATCCCCTGTAGCTCCAAATCTTCAATCTCCATCCTTTCCTGCCTCGATGGTGCCCTGGCTTCAAGCAAACCATGGATTATGATTGTCCTCTTTCTCAGTTCAGGGTCATGCTGGTGGCCCCCTCCCTGGCTGACCCCCACTCCTCCCACACCCACTACTCCGTCTACTACTACTCCCCCTTCCCCTGCCAAGCTTCCCTTATTCCTGCTAAATTCATTAGTCAGCCTAGTTATTTCTCCTTGCCATTCTACCCTGCTCCTGATTTCCTCTTGAATATAATCCATAAACTCTTGTTTGAGTCTTTGAACCTCGTCCTGTATCTTATTAAAGATCTCACTTTAATCCCTTGTGTGTGTGTGGGGGGGGGGGGCAACTGGTGTGTGTGAGGGAGCAACTGGTGTGTACTCACCTAGTTGTGTTTGCGGGGGTTAAGCTCTGGCTCTTTGGTCCCGCCTCTCAACCGTCAATCAACAGGTGTACAGATTCCCGAGCCTATTGGGCTCTATCATATCTACACTTGAAACTGTGTATGGAGTCAGCCTCCATCGCTTCACTTCCTAATGCATTCCATTTGTCAACCACTCTGACACTAAAAAAGTTCTTTCTAATATCTCTGTGGCTCATTTGGGCACTCAGTTTCCACCTGTGTCCCCTTGTGCATGTGCCCCTTGTGTTAAATAGCCTGTCTTTATCTACCCTATCAATTTCCTTTAGAATCTTGAATGTGGTGATCATGTCCCCCCTAACTCTTCTGTCTTCCAGCGAAGTGAGGTTTAATTCCCGTAGTCTCTCCTCGTAGTTCATACCTCTCAGCTCGGGTACTAGTCTGGTGGCAAACCTTTGAACCTTTTCCAGTTTAGTCTTATCCTTGACTAGATATGGACGCCATGCTGGGGCTGCATACTCCAGGATTGGCCTGACAATTGTGATATACAAAGTTCTGAATGATTCTTTACACAAGTTTCTGAATGCCGTTCGTATGTTGGCCAGCCTGGCATATGCCGCTGATGTTATCCTCTTGATATTCGCTGCAGGAGACAGGTCTGGCGTGATATCAACCCCCAAGTCTTTTTCTCTGACTCCTGAAGAATTTCCTCTCCCAGATGATACCTTGTATCTGGCCTCCTGCTCCCTACGCCTATCTTCATTACATTACATTTGGTTGGGTTAAACTCTAACAACCATTTGTTCGACCATTCCTTCAGCTTGTCTAGGTCTTCTTGAAGCCTCAAACAGTCCTCTTCTGTTTTAATCCTTCTCATAATTTTAGCATCGTCCGCAAACATTGAGAGAAATTAATGAATCGATACCCTCCGGGAGATCATTTACATATATCAGAAACAAGATAGGACCGAGTACAGAGCCCTGTGGGACTCCACTGGTGACTTCACGCCAATCGGAGGTCTCACCCCTCACCGTAACTCTCTGCTTCCTATTGCTTAGGTACTCCCTTATCCACTGGAGCACCTTACCAGCTACACCTGCCTGTCTCTCCAGCTTATGTACCAGCCTCTTGTGCGGTACTGTGTCAATGGCTTTCCGACAATCCAAGAAAATGCAGTCCGCCCAGCCCTCTCTTTTTGCTTAATCTTTGTCACCTGAGCGTAGAATTCTATCAAGCCTGTAAGGCAAGATTTACCCTCCCTGAACCATTGTTGGCGATTTGTCACAAAGTCCCTTCTCTCCAGATGTGTTACCAGGTTTTTTCACACTATCTTCTCCATCACCTTGCATTTGCCTGTTACCCTTTTTGTATATTGGGACCACATTCGTCATCTTCCTTATTTCTGGTAGGTCTCCTGTCTCCAGTGACTTACTATACACTATGGAGAGTGGCAAGCAAAGTGCCTCTGCACACTCTTTCAGTATCCATGGTGAGATCCCGTCTGAACCAACAGCCTTTCTAACATCCTGATCCAGCAGGTGTCTCTTGACCTCCTCTCTCGTAATTTCGAACTCTTCCAAGGCCGCCTAGTTTACCTCCCTTTCTCCTAGCACAGTGACCTCACCTTGTTCTATTGTGAAGATCTCCTAGAACCTCTTGATGAGTTCTTCACACACCTCTCTGTCATTCTCTGTATACCTGTCCTCGCCTGTTCTAAGTTTCAATACCTGTTCTTTCACTGTTGTTTTCCTTCTGATGTGACTGTGAGGGAATCTAGATTCCCTCAGCTAGTTTTCCTAGTTTCTAGATTAGGCTAGTCGCTCTAGGGACTCGAAGAAACTGAAGCTTTCAAACTAACATATACTTGTGGGGTGTTGAATGAAAGCTTATGTTAAGGACTGTCGGTTGGGACTGGTTAGAGGTCTGTGATGGCTCTGTAGAGAGAATTACAGAGATTTTCCTGTTTCTGTGAAATAGGAAGAGGTGAGAGTGAAGTGGTATGAGAGGATACTTGACTAAAACTGTTAGAGGTGGGGGGAGAGTGGGGTGAACATTGCCCCCCCCCCCAACATGTGAGACATTGCGCCTTGTCTTTAGGCCTCCCCCTCCTTGTGACGTCACAGGACACTTGAGGGTGAGTGAGGCTATGATTGGTAGCGGCACGAGGGAACAGTGCCGGCTTCGTGCTGATTGGTCAAGACAAAGTAGGGGAGGAGGTATGGGCATTTTGAGTTTCCTTAGCCCGGGAAATCGTCAGTCTGAGCTGGGTAGCAGGTGGAAGAGGACGCAGCTGGGTGGAGATGGCCGCCTGCCATCTCCACCCCCGTTAATCACTGTCATTCCCTTGTTGCACAGCGTGGATGGCATTCCTGCCATCCCGGCTTGTGTCTAGGCCCAAATTTGCGTGAAATTGGGGCCGATGTGACAAACTAAGAGACAGTTGCAGTGTTAACCCATGAGGCAGATGGCAGAGCCTCATGGTGTATCAGATTGATCCCTCATCCCTCGGGTCTGAGCATCCTGTCTAGTGGCAATGGACAATTGGTGGATTATGGGCAGTGTAATTGAGTGTGATATCACAGGCCCCTGTTGGATTTTTGTATTCCACCTGGCGGTGGCCATGTGGTGATGCCGCCGGCCATGTGGTGATGCCGCCGGCCATTTGGCACCCTAGTGTACGAGCAAGCATGCTGATGAGGGGGTGTAAAGTGATTCCCCACCCACGTGTGTATGTTGGTGGGCGCCAACCAGCCAGTCGGGGGATACCCCAGGCCGCCCGCGGCCACACCCGCGCCGCCCACCTTGGCCAGCTGCCCGGGGGCCACCCGCGCGCCAGCTCAGCCGGGTGGGGTGCTATGACGTCATGCGCTACCCGTGGCCACCCCTAAGACCACGAGGTGGCCACATGTTGGGCCACGTGGCTAGGCCACCTTCCCTGGACATTCTAGGGCCACACCTCGCACGAGGAGCGAGCTAGGTGTATACAGCCAGAGAGGTAGTGACCAGGAAAAGGATTGTGGTGAATATCCAGAGCCATGAGTACAATAAAAGTGTTACAGTGAGGGTAGCAGCTGAGTGACAGCTGTCAGTGGCACGTCCAGGTGACTGGTAGGGCAGTACCTGCAGATGGATGTTGTACTCGGTACCACACTATAGATATATTGTATATAAGTGTGTAGACTGACTCGAGTATGTACCAGTCAGTGTAGAGATTTACCATATAAATGATCCAGTTGTCGATTCTATATAATCGGTCAGACTGGATTAGTGCTATGTGTATCAGCATGTAAAATTATAATCATTAGAGGTAGGCAGGCCAGGTTGCAGGGATGTCAGTGGGTACCCCTGAGGTCTGTGTAGTTAGAGATACATTTATCTGATGATATAATTTTCATTGATTATGTGAATGCAATTTCTATGTGTTCATTTGCATGTTTATGTACTGTGTTGTGTGGTGAGTCAGTAGATGTGATTGCTGACTGATTGCCTAATGATGTCATTAACATGTGGGGTATGCTGACGGCATCATTATGTTGCAGGTCTGTGAGGATGTCGAGGTGTTATTCAATGCGGGTACGGATACTTTCGTCGATGTTGCTATTTCTCCACTCGTTCGTAGCATGAAGTAGTTGCGTTTTGTTGTCTTTGATTTCATTCTCTGCCTTGTATATCTGATCACGAATCAGATCCTGGCGATATTTTATCGTGAAAGCTTGATTCCTTGCTGCTGGGTCGTGCAAAGGTCAACAGACTAATCGAAACTGTGAACGCCAAGAAATCAGGACTCCACCTGCCAAAGATTATTGGGGAATATAAACCTGGATATGCGTATGGAAATGTCAAGACACACAAGCCTGGAAACCCACTTCGGCCAATCATTAGCCAGATACCCACACCCACGTACAGACTAGCGAAGCGACTCAACGGCCTGCTGACTCCTTATGTCCCTTGCGCCTTCAGCCTGAAGTCGCCAAAGGAATTTGTTGACTTACTGCGGGGCACACGGGACACAGGAATAAGAGCCTCGTTGGACGTAGAATCGCTGTTCACTAACGTACCAGTGGACGAGAAAATCGGGATGATAGCCGACAGAGTGTATCGTGATCCAGCCTGTACTCCTCTTGACATACCAGAAAATATCCTAAGGAAACTACTCCAAGCTTGTACTAAAGAGGCACCCTTCTTGAGCCCGGATGGGCACATGTATAAGCAAGTAGATGGGGTCGCCATGGGTTCTCCCCTAGGTGTCCTGTTTGCAAACTTCTACATGGGTACCATCGAGCAAAAAGTCTTAGTCGACATGAACATGAAACCGGCCATATACTGCAGGTATGTTGACGACATTTTTACACAGGTACCTGATGTCAGACATCTGCAGGAGTTGAAGGAGGCATTTGAGCGGAGTTCCGTGCTGCGTTTCACTTACGAGATGGAAAAGGATGGGAAGCTGCCCTTTCTCGATGTAACAGTCATGGAAAAGAGCGGAGGTTTCCACACTGCAGTTTACACTAAGGAAACGAACATAGGAATGTGCCTAAATGCCAAAAGCGACTGCCCAGATAGGTACAAGAGGAGTGTTGTTAACGCATATGTCGACCGTGCTCTCAGCCACAGCTCAGAATGGAAGCAAGTCGATGAAGAACTCTGTAGGGTAAGGCAGGTCCTAGTCAACAACGGCTTCTCCAATGGTTTCGTCGAAGACATCATAAGAAGGAAAGTGAAACGCCATGCAACCTCTGAAGAGACAACCAACACAACACCTATACCCCCTATTAGACTATTTTACAGGAACTTCTTTTCCACAGCTCATAAAACGGAGGAAAGGGTCCTGAAAGATATTGTTAATAGAAACGTTATCCCTACAGACAAAAATCAGAGGATACAACTGACGATTTACTATAAAACCAGAAAAACGGCCAGCCTACTCATGAGAAACTCTCCAGACACAAAACAGAATGCTTTAAAAGAGACTAACGTCGTCTATGCCTTCAAATGCCCTCTTGGGGACTGTAAGCTCCAAAAAACCCAGTATATAGGCAAGACAACAACATCTCTTTCTAGGCGTTTAACGATGCATAAGCAACAGGGCTCCATTAAGGAACATATAATCTCTTCCCACAACCAAACCATCGCCAGAGAAATCCTAGTAAACAACACAGAAATCATCGATAGATACAGCGATAGCAGGCGGCTTGACGTTTCCGAGGCATTACACATCAAGAAGTCAACACCAGCAATCAACAGCCAATTAATGCACAACTATATTCTACCCACCTCAAGACTCTGCTCCAATATAGAAGCATCAAAAAATATGGACCAATAGGCTTTCTACAATCACTTCTATTCAATACCCATTGTTTCATGTTCTGGCTTGTGTTGATGAAATTAATACCTTATTAAATACCACCTCACCCCATCCACCTCACTCAAATGTAGATATAAACAAAATCGGAGATGTGTAAGTTCTATTCAGTTGTGTATTTGTAAACTAAAGTCTTTGAAAATGTAATAAGTTTTACGAAACGCGCTCGTGTCGCGTCAGACTAGAAATAAAAATTAATTTTGGAGAATTGATTTTTGAATTACCTCCAACACTGAAAAGAAATGTACGAAAGATTGAGAAAATTCGTGTTAGAATTATTAATCTTACTTTTTCGGTCATATTTAATAATATATATATATATATATATATATATATATATATATATATATATATATATATATATATATATATATATATATATATATATATATATATATATATATTACGACCTGAGGAGGATGGAGGGAAGAATAGGGGCTTTGGACGCCCACGATGCTCTGTATCTTCTCACAAGGTGCCTAGCTTTGCCCAGACTGACCTATTTCCTAAGGTGTGCTCCCTCCTTCGACAGCCCAAAATTAACAGAATATGACACACTCCTAAGGTCAATAACCGTGAAAGTGTTAAACCTCTCCCTGCAAGATGACTAATGGGACCAAGCAACGCTCCCAGTTAGACTCGGGGGGATAGGTATTCGCAAGGCGACCCAGTTAGCATTGCCGGCATTCTTATCCTCGACCAGTGCAACAGGTGAATTAGTTAAGGAAATACTACCGGAACACCTAAGAGACTTCATTGGGATTCATGATCCCAAATTAGCGGAAGGAGCCGGTCAGTGGGACACTCTTGTCAACTCTCATCCTCGACCGACTTTTCCAAATGACTGCAAACAGTCCAAATGGGATAGCCCCATAGTGGAGAACATCGCCACATCATTGCTGGAGGCAGCTTCCAGGAAGGACAAAGCGCGTCTTCTAGCTGTGCAAGCTCCCCATGCCGGGGACTTCCTGTTGGCAGTCCCTAATTCCGCCTTGGGCACCCGCCTGGACCATCGGACCCTAAGTATTGGTGTTGCTCTGCGCCTTGCCGCCCCTATCTCCACCGAGCACCGGTGTATTTGCGGCCATGCACGGGCAGACCAATACGGCAGCCATGGTCTCATCTGTCGTAAGACACAGGGAAAGATTGCCAGACATGAAGCAGTCAATGACATCATCAAGAGAAGTTTGGCTTCAGCTGGGTGCCCAGCACAAAGGGAACCTCAGTTGTGCAGGCCTGACAACAGCCAAAAACGCCCAGATGGAGTCACCCTGCAGCCGTGGAGGGAAGGTAAACAGGTCGTGTGGGACTACACGTGTGCATCCACATTGGCTGTTACCTATCTACCTTACAGCGCAGCTGAGGGAGGCGGGGCGGCCACCTTCAGGGAGACCCAGAAAACTAACAAGTACAGGGACCTAGAACGTTGTTACAGGTTCGTGCCAATAGGCTCTGAGACTCTGGGCGCCTGAGGTAAATGTGCACTTAAGTTCCTGAAGGAACTGGGTGAGGAACTCATTGGGAAGACTAGAGACCCAAGAGCGGCCAGTTTTATGTTCCAGCGACTCAGTGTCGCTGTTCAGAGGGGAAATGCGTGTTGTATCTTGGGTACGCACCCGACCACCGAGGAGCTGGACGAGGTCTTCGAACACTGATTGGTATATTGTTATATTGTTATATAAGTGTGTGTTTTCTGTAAACTGTAACATTGCAATAAAATCAAATAAAAAAAAAAAAAAAATAAAAAAAATAATAGGGGTGGTAGGAGAGGAAAAGATTAAAGTATTCAGTGAGAATCCACAAGGTCTTCTCTGAACACTATTTATTTTCTTCTTCGAGGATGTGGGTCCCTTTAATTAAACCAGTGGTGGTACCCCTATATATATATATATATATATATATATATATATATATATATATATATATATATATATATATATATATATATATATATATATATACATATATATTATATACATATATATTATATACATATATATATATATATATATATATATATATATATATATATATATATATATATATATATATGTATATATATATATATATGTATATATATATATATATATATATATATATATATTAAATGTATATATATATGTGTATATATATATATATATGTATATATATATATATGTATATATATATATATTATATGTATATATATATATGTATATATATATATATTATATGTATATATATATATATATATGTATATATGTCGTACCTAGTAGCCAGAACACACTTCTCAGCCTATTATGCAAGGCCCGATTTGCCTAATAAGCCAAGTTTTCCTGAATTAATATATATTCCCTAATTTTTTCTTATGAAATGATAGAGCTACCCATTTTATTATGTATGAGGTCAAATTTTTTTTATTGGAGAAAAAATTAACGTAGATATATGACCGAACCTAACCAACCCTACCTAACCTAACCTAACCTATCTTTATAGGTTAGGTAGCCAAAAAAGTTAGGTTAGGTTAGGTTAGGTAGGTTAGGTAGTCGAAAAACAAACAATTCGTGAAAACTTGGCTTATTAGGCAAATCGGGCCTTGCATAGTAGGCTGAGAAGTGCGTTCTGGCTACTAGGTACGACATATCAACCCGTTCTCGCAAATTCGTAAAGTCAATATTGACTTATTAACTACGTGCATAGGTGATATACTAAACATAATAGATACCCTTAAAAAGATTCATAGAAAACACCGACCTTACCTAACCTTGTTAGTATCTTAAGATAAGCATCTTATTGCTTCGTAATTACAATTATTACTTAACCTATACCTATTATAGGTTAGGTAATAATTGTAATTACGAAGCAATAAGATGCTTATCTTAAGATACTAACAAGGTTAGGTAAGGTCGGTGTTTTCTATGAATCTTTTTAAGGGTATCTATTATGTTAAGTATGTCACCTATGCACATATTTAATAAGTCAATATTGACTTATTAAATATATATATATATATATATATATATATATATATATATATATATATATATTTAATTGACATATATATATATATATATATATATATATATATATATATATATATATATATACAGACCAGGGGTGGGCAACCTCTGGCACGCGTGCCAAACTTGGCACGCCGATGATTGTCTCTGGCACGCAAGAGCATAGGTTACCCTAAGCACAGACAAAAAAAAGCTACTTTCCTTGGGGTATAAGCTTACATGCCATGAGAGTATATGTACGTCCTGGTGGTGAAGAGGTTTAAGCTCTACGAAGCTAAAGAGGTCTCAAGAAAAAGAAGTTGATCTTGTTGCCATAGTTACCTTCTTTTTTTACGTCATCGATCATGCCGATGTATGATGATTCCCCTCTATTTACTTTGGCTCATATTTTATGTAATAAGCCTTTCTAACCTAAAGGCTGCACCCATAACCATAGTGTACATTATGGGTGCAGTGTACATTATGGGTACATTATGGGTGCAGAGGCTGCACCCATAACCAAAGGCTGCACCCATAACCACTGACAATCATATCTGTGAAGGCAAAATACGCCATGCCTGTCCACCTTTAAAAATTAATTTCGTAAACTTTGAATTTAAACCCCCACAACATCTCCCCCCCCCACCCTAAACCTCATGTGTTTGAATGCCGCCCGACTTCAGTTTGACGCATATTAATTAAACTCACTTTACTATCTAAATCTAAAGCATCTTCACCTTCGAAAGCTAAAAGAAAGATAAGAATTTTTTAGGGGCGATGAAGTATGTGAAGAGATGGATGCTCTTGCATCACTACCTGAGCGTACTACCGGGGCTGAAATATGTAAAACAGTTGTGAACGAATTCTCTACTCGGCAAATTGACATTTCAAAAGTAGTATCCGTCACAAAAGATGGTGCCCCAAACATGACTGGTGAGAAGGCAGGATTTGTAAATCTTTTTGCAAAAAGTGTTGGTCATCCACTGATTGGCTTCCATTGCATCATTCACGAGGAGGCTTTATGTGCAAAAGTTGGCCTATAGGAACTGCAAGAAGTGATGCAAACAGTTACCAAGGTTGTTAATTACATTTGTGGTCGGCCTTTAAATAAAAGACAATTTCAAACTCTACTGGATGAGGTAGAATCTGTGTATAAAGGACTGAAAATGTACAACCATGTTCGTTGGCTTAGCAGAGGCTTGGTTCTGAAACGATTTATTGAATGCTTAGATGAGATAAAGCTCTATTTGAACGACCAACAAGTGTCATACCATGAATTTTCTGACAACGTGTGGGTTTGTAAACTGATGTTTCTTGCAGGTTTTTGTGAACATTTAAATGAATTGAATATTAAGTTACAGGGCTCTGGTAAGACACTTGATGTTATGTTTTGTTACATAAAAGCTTTTGAAATGAAGCTTAAAGTTTTTAAGAGGGATGTAGATAATGAGAGATTTAGATACTTTCCAAACCTAAAGAGGTACATCAGTGATCTAAAAGATGACAGAACAGACCACAAATGTCTTCAAAAGCTGTTTGTAAACATTATCGAGTCAACAGTTTGGCAGTTCTCTACAAGATTTGCCAAATTCAGAGAACTGGAAGACACAGTAGAGTTTATCAAGTTTCCAGACAGCATCAAAATGGATGAACTAAACTTGCAAATGTTTTCATGGATAGACATGGATGATTTTGAGATGCAGTTGATTGAATTTCAGAGTAGCTCAATTTGGAAGCAGAAATTTGTTGACCTTAGAGTTGACTTGGAAAATATTGAAAGAGAGATTAGAGATGAAAGTAACAAAGAGAAATGCGGAAAACGAAGTATTAAGGACTTGGAATACTATTCCAGAAAATTATGTCTGTTTAAAAAACCTTGCAACAGCATTGCTAACCATGTTTTCGTCTACATATGCTTGCGAATCTTTGTTCTCAATTATGAACTTTGTTAAGTCTCGTAACAGGAGTAGCATGACAAGCTTGAGGCCACCATCCTCAACTTGAAGCACCGTGAGCGTATATCTTTTCCTGAGGCGAGGCGCCAGGTTTGCCGGCTCCCTCATTATGCTAACGTCTCTTATGCTCGCGTGTTGCGCTCTTCCTCTCCTCGTCCTTCCCACCTTCCTCGGACTCTCAACCGTTTCCGGGCCTTGGACCCTGATACGCCCACTGCCCCCTCCTCTGTTCCTTTGAGTTCTATCCCGAAGGGTCCCCCTCCCTGGTCCTCTGTCTGGGGTTCCCCTTCTTTCTACCCAACTGTCATGTCGCCTGTGTCTTCTTCTTTGTCTCCCTCCGATCATCCTCCCCATCTTTCTCCTCCGTCTATTGACTCTCCCCGCCGCCTGTCGGTGCGGGCTGATGTCCATCGCTCTCCTAACGGCCGTCGTGTGTGCTCTCGTTCAGCTTCTCCTGTTGAGACGTTGGAATCTGTTGCCCGGTACGTAGTTGCTGGGACGACGGTCTCTTTAAGTCAGAGGCGTAAGCCTTGCTCCTTTCCTTTCTCCTCCCCGGCGGGTAAAAGACTTCGCTTTCTTCCTCGGCCCCTACTACTGACACTTGCTCCTTTCCCTCCCATTTCGGTGGTTGCGACCCCTATTCCTGCTATGGCGGTTTCTTTAGCCCCCGCTTCTCTCTCGATTGCTGCCCTTGCTGAGGTGGGCTCCCCTCTTTCTACTCCCTCTTCCTGCTGCTGTCCTTGACTGCTCCTCCCCGTTGTCTCCTCCTCCTTCCTCCGGACCCTGCCCGCCCACCTCTGGTCTGTTCTCCCGCTTCCTTTCCTCCTTCTTTGCTCAGTTTACCCATGCCCCCTAACCCTGACTTTGCTGACTCTGATCTTCTTTAACTTGCTATGTTGCTCTTTTGCCTTTGTTTCTTCCTTGTTCTCTATTGTTGGTCTTTCTCTTCTCGTCGATGTCTATTCTTCAATGGAACGTTCGGGGTTATTACGCCAATTTCCTTGAACTCCAACTTCTGATTTCGCTGTTTTCGCCCCTTTGTGTCTGTCTCCAGGAGCCGATGCTTGGTGCTCGTCCAGGTCGCTTTCGTGGCTATTCCTTTCTCTCCCCCCCCCCAGCTGTTGCTGGGGCTCCTAACTATTCTGCTCTCTTGATTCGCTCTGATGTTCCCTTTGTCCCCTTACTTTTTCCTTCGCCTCTCCATTGTTCTGCTGCTCGTATCTTTGTGGGGAAATGGTACACTGTTTGTTCCATTTATCTCCCCCCGAGTGTCCCGCTTTTTCTTCCTGCTCTGAAACACCTACTGGACTACTTGCCGGAGCCTGTGCTCCTGCTGGGCGATTTCAATTGTCATTCCCTTTGCGGTGATGTTCTGATGAACATCCGGGGTCGCCTTCTTCAGCCGTTTATGCTCTCTTCTTCCCTGTCTCTTCTGAATTCTGGCGAGCGCTCGCATTTGGACTCTCGGACTCGCATCCTTTCCTATCTTAATCTTCCTCTTTGCTCGTCTTCTCTTTACTTAGATTTCGCGTGGCAGTTTCTTGATGACCTCCATGGCAGTGACCATTTCCCCATCCTTCTTACCTTTTTCTCTTTTCGCCCTCCCCTCTCCTTCCCTAGGTGGCAGTTTGCGAAAGTGGACTGGAACCTCTTTACTCTCAGTGCTGCTCTCACTGACCTCTCCCTTCTGCCTCTCCCTCGCTTTCCTCCTCCTTTTTCATGACACTGTCTTCGACGCTGCCCTCCGCTGTATTCCTCGCTCCTCCTCTCGGGGTCCATGGAAAAGCGTTCACTGGTGGAATGCAGACTGTGCTCGGGCTGTCCACTGTAAGCGTGCAGCCTGGATGAGACACCTTCCTTGCTGACATTCTTTTCTTTTTCTTTCTTTTTCTCTTTGGATGAGACACTTTTTTTTCTTTCGGAAGGCGAGTGCGGTGGCCCGTAGGTCCATCCGTACGGCAAAACGTGAATGTTGGGCATCTTATGTCTCCACCATATGTCTCCGACCATGGAGCCGGTCAGCCGAGGGGACAGCACGCTGGACTTGTGATCCTGTGGTCCCGGGTTCGATCCCGGGCCCCGGCGAGAAACGGTGGGCAGTGTTTCTTTCACCCTATGCCCCTGTTACCTAGCAGTAAATAGGTACCTGGGTGTTAGTCAGCTGTCACGGGCTGCTTCCTGGGGGTGGAGGCCTGGTCGAGGATCGGGCCGCGGGGACACTAAAGCCCCGAAATCATATCAAGATAACCATCAAAATAGCCATTACGTCCGAAACTCTTCTGCCACAGATCTGGAAGCGTATCCGCAAGATAGCGGGTAAGTTCGTTCCCGATGTTTCACTGGTCCTTCACCTCTGTGGTACACTTGTGGCAGACCCGTTGCAGGTCGCTACCGAACTGGGTTCCCACTTTTCTTCTGTTAGCTCCGGTCTTCATCTTCCCCAATCTTTCCTTCTTCGTAAACCTGTCGTTAATTCTCGTCCTTTAGATTTCTGCACTCGTCTTCGACTTCCCTATAACGATCCCTTCTCTCTCTGAACTTCGTTCTGCCCTGGCCCTCTGCGGTTCTACGGTGGCGGGCTCTGATGGTATTCATTATGAGATGCTTCGCCATCTCCCTCCGTGCACGTCTCAGTATTTACTGAGTCTGTATAATCGGATCTGGGAGTCGTCGTCAGTCCTTGAGGACTGGTTCGATGCCGTTGTCCTCCCTGTTCGCAAACCAGGGTCTCTGGGAACATCCCCTAAGGACTTTCACCCTATTGCCCTCACAAGTTGTGTCTGCAAACTCTATGAACGTATGGTTAACGTTCGTCTGATGTGGTTCCTGGAACACCATCACCTCCTCTCTCCTTCTCAATTCGGTTTCCGCAAGTGCACAACAGATGTCCTGGTGAACTTGCAGGTCTATATTCGTACTGCTTTTGCTGTGAAGACCTCTGTTGTTGCCGTCCTTTTTGACCTGGAAAAGGCTTACGACACCACTTGGCGATATCATATTCTATCCCAGCTTCATTCTTTTGGCCTTTGTGGTCAGCTCCCTCTCTTTCTCCACAGCTCCCTCTCTCGTCGTTCGTTTTGGGTGAGGCTTGGTACTGCTCTCTCTGCCTCTTTTCAGCAATACGAAGGTGTGCCCCAGGGTAGTGTTCTGAGCACTACTCTTTTTCTGGTTGCCCTCAATGGTCTTCTTTCCTCTCTTCCTTCAGGTATCTTCTCCGCTCTCTAAGTCGATGATCTTACCCTTTGCTGTCAGGGTGATGATTCGCCTCTCCTTCAACTCCGGCTTCAACTTGCGATTGATGACGGGTCGTCTTGGGCCACCGATCATGGCTTCAGGTTCTCTGCGTCTAAGACTTGTGCTGTGACTTTTACTCGGAAGCATGTCGTTCTTCGTCCCTCTTTGTCACTTTATGGTCATCCCATTGTGTACAAAGATTCCGCGAAGCTTTTGGAGTTATTCCTTGACACTCGTTTTTCATGGTCTCCCCATATCTCTTACCTCCGTGTTGAGTGCTCTAAGGCCCTTACCCTCATTCGGGTATTGTCCATACTTCTTGGGGAGCGAATAGGCGCGCACTCCTTGCTTTACATTCCTCTCCTGTCTTGTCTAAGCTCGATTATGGTTGCCCTGCTTACTCGTCTGCTTCTCCTACTCTTCGCCGTCTTGATGCTTTGCACCATACTGGGTTGCGCCTCAGTTCTGGTGCCTTTCGTTCGACTCCCGTCCTTAGCTTGTATGTTGACACTGGCTTCCTGTCTCTCCAGGACCGCCATGATCGCTACAGTCTTCGCTATCTTGCACGGTCCTTACAACATCCTTCCTCTCGCCTCTGTCGTGCTTTAACTTTTACCCCTCCTGCGGTTCCTGTTCCTCTTCACCGCCTCCCTCTTTCTGTCCGGTTATCTCGCTTACAGGATTCTTTTTCCGTTCGTGTTTTTTAACGTTTCTCCTCGTGTTGTTCCTTCTTTGCCCGCGTGGAGAGTCCCTCTTCCGGAGTTTTGTACATCCTTGACCCACATCACTGTAGCTTTTACCCCTCCTACGGTTCTAAAACGCCTTTTTCCTGAGCACTTTTCTTCTCGCTCCCGCTCCGTTTCTGTCTTCACCGATGGGTCTAAGTCTGCGAACGGTGTTGGCTACTATTGTTTTTCCTAATGGCACTTATATGTGTCGCTTATCTCCGGAGACTAGCATCTTTACAGCGGAGCTTTATGCTATTCTCTATGCTCTTCGTCTCCTGCTTTCTCGTTGTCAGTCTTCTTTTGTAGTTGTTGTTGACTCTCGTAGTGCCCTCATGGCTCTCGGGTCCTTTAATCCGGTTCATCCGGTAGTTGTCGAGATCAGCATTGGCTGTTTCTTGTTCATAGTAAATTTAAGTCGGTTGAGTTTTGTTGGGTTCCCAGCCATATTGGCGTGTCTTTAAATGAGCGTGGGGATGCTGCCGCCAAGGAAGCTGTCCGCTCTTGTCCCATCTCTCGTAAAGGTATTCCATATTCCGACTTTTACCCGGTTATCCATTCCTCCATCCTTACCCGTTGGCAGGCTTCTTGGTCGTCTGTTACTGGTAACAAACTATGTACTCTTAAATGTTATCTCCTCGTGGCCGTCCTCCTACCACCATAGCCGGCGATGGGAAACAGCTGTGGCGAGGTTGCATATTGGCTATACTCACTTAACCCATGGTCACTTTTTTTTTTTTTTTTTTTTTGAGATATATACAAGAGTTGTTACATTCTTGTACAGCCACTAGTACGCGTAGCGTTTCGGGCAGGTCCCTGGAATACGATCCCTGCCGCGAAGAATCGTTTTTTCATCCAAGTACACATTTTACTGTTGCGTTAAACAGAGGCTACAGTTAAGGAATTGCGCCCAGTAAATCCTCCCCGGCCAGGATACGAACCCATGACATAGCGCTCGCGGAACGCCAGGCGAGTGTCTTACCACTACACCACGGAGACTGTATGGAGCGCCGCCCTGCTCCTTATTGTCCTAGTTGCATTGTCCCTCTTACGGTCGTGCATGTCCTTCTTGAATGTCCTGACTTCCAGGACGAGCGTGTGTCTTGCTTTCCGACCGCCCCTCACGGTCGCCTGTCCATCGATAGAATTCTTGGTGACTCGGATACTTTTGATATTGTTCGCCTTATGCGTTTTTGTTCTCGTATTGGCATCCTTGGTGATATTTAGCGCCCTCTGATTATTCCGCACATTTGATGGTGCTACATAGCCTTCCCAGTTCGGTGCCTTCTTTTGATAATTATTTACTTACCTTACTGACAGGCTCCAGTATGTTTCTGTGAATAATTCAATTTCTACCACCCTACCCGTCAACATTGGTGTTCCTCAGGGCAGCATACTTGGCCCTCTCCTCTTTCTCATCTACAATAATGACCTTCCAAATGCCTCCCAACACCTCAAACCAATTCTATTTGATGACGACACAACCTTCATTTACTTCAGTCCTGACCCCCTTGCTCTAAATGTCACAGTGAATACTGTGCTAAATGAAGTCCATCTTTGGCTAACTGCCAACAAACTCACCCTCAACATTGAGAAAACTTTCTATATTTTGTTTGGCAATAAATCCTCAAATCAAACAAATCTCAGGATAAATAATACCCAAGTTTGTAACAAAAGTAGATGGCAAATTCCTTGGAATTCTCATTGACCACAAGCTAAATTTCCAGGGACACATTGTAAATATATAAAAAAAAAAAGTTTCAAAAACTGTTGGCATTCTTTCTAAGATCAGATATTATGTACCACGCCCTGCCCTGGTGACGCTCTATTACTCCCTCATCTATCCTTATCTGAACTATGGTATTTGTGCTTGGGGTTCTACTACCCAAAATCATTTACGTCCTCTAATTACTCAACACAAAGCAGCTATTAGGACAATATCCAACTCTGGCCGCAAACATCACTCCGTACCCCTACTCAAATCTCTGAATATGTTAGATATTAAGTCACTGCACATCCTCTAATTTGCAGTGAAATATATATATATATATATATATATATATATATATATATATATATATATATATATATATATATATATATATATATATATATATATATATATATATATATTTCACTGCAAATTAGAGGATATGCAGTGACTTAATATCTAACATTATATATATATATATATATATATATATATATATATATATATATATATATATATATATATATATATATATATATATAAATATATATATATATATATATATATTTAAATATATATATATAAATATATATATATATATATGCGAACAAGCCTGAATGGTCCCCAGGACATATGCAACTGAAAACTCACACCCCAGAAGTGACTCGAACCCATACTCCCAGAAGCAACGCATCTGGTATGTACAAGACGCCTTAATCCACTTGACCATCACGACCGGACATAATGAGGTGATAGCCGAGGCTATTTGAACCACCCCACCGCCGGCACTCGGATAGTTATCTTGGGCATAGCATTTTACCAAATCACCTCATTCTTTGGGGCAACACGTGAGGAACACAAATGCGAACAAGCCTGAATGGTCCCCAGGACATATGCAACTGAAAACTCACACCCCAGAAGTGACTCGAACCCATACTCCCAGAAGCAACGCATCTGGTATGTACAAGACGCCTTAATCCACTTGACCATCACGACCGGACATAATGAGGTGATAGCCGAGGCTATTTGAACCACCCCACCGCCGGCACTCGGATAGTTATCTTGGGCATAGCATTTTACCAAATCACCTCATTCTTTGGGGCAACACGTGAGGAACACAAATGCGAACAAGCCTGAATGGTCCCCAGGACATATGCAACTGAAAACTCACACCCCAGAAGTGACTCGAACCCATACTCCCAGAAGCAACGCATCTGGTATGTACAAGACGCCTTAATCCACTTGACCATCACGACCGGACATAATGAGGTGATAGCCGAGGCTATTTGAACCACCCCACCGCCGGCACTCGGATAGTTATCTTGGGCATAGCATTTTACCAAATCACCTCATTCTTTGGGGCAACACGTGAGGAACACAAATGCGAACAAGCCTGAATGGTCCCCAGGACATATGCAACTGAAAACACACACCTGTGAAGTCGATAGAATGATTACATAAACTGGAATGTAAATACAATGCACTGGATTGCTGGGCTGTACGAATAGCATATAAATGCTGTTTTAAACGCGAGGAAAGAGATTTACCTGTCTGGCCGATGTAAACACATGCACACTCATTACAAGGGATGGAATCTGCTCTGATCAAACATTGTAACAACAGCCTTAATGTGAGCCCCGGTATGTACAAGTTGGATCCCCTATTTAAGCCTCAATATAGCACGTCAAAACAATATAGCAATCATTTAACACGTATGGCACTTGGAGATCTTAATAGGAGCTGCCTTGTATGGGCCAATAGGCCTTCTGCAGTTACCTTCTTTCTTATAATTCCTTTCCTCCACTTATTTTTGGTGGTCAGGTGATCTGCCCTGGCGGATATAAAGGTCTGATCAGCAATCTTATCCTCATTCTACTTTGCTCTGATGAAGGCGAATTAGCCGAAAACGCGTTAAGCATTTTCTATTTTTCATATGTGGTTATTCTGCATACTTGGATCAGTGTTTTTGTGATCATTGTTGCATACATGGATACCACGCGCCAATTTCTTCACTTCTCCTCTCTCTACCCTGCTCTTAAACCTTTTGTTTCTAATTTTCGTTCTGCTTTAGTGAAATCCTATACGTTAAAAATCCGTCTTCATTTTCTTAGAAAATGTCTCAGTGAACAAGTGCTTCCCCGTTCCCTATCCTCCAACAGTGTGCTGAAATTAGCTGACCGACCGTTTGATGAAATTTCCCGCTTGGTGCTTGGTAAAAATATTGATTTGCTTAAATTAGAAGTACGGGAATGTTTTAAGGTGTTGAACAGCCGTAAGTATTCATTTTCTCAAGCTGTACCCTTGGAATGGAATCGCCCGATGATGGATTATTGTTACACCGCTAAGAGATCTGCCTGCACGAATGTAAGTACGAAGCTTGATTCAAAATTAAATAGGCTCATTCAACAAAGTGATTGGAATAAACATGCCAACACTGACTTTGTTATTAATCTCTCTAGTAAACAACTTGATAATGATACGATGACTGCTCTTGGTTACGGTCTGAGTTTCTCCATATCAAATAGAGATGTGAATTATGCAAATATTGCCAAAAGTTTTTGCAATTTGGAGAAATCTAGTGAGATTTCAGCTGATGATATCAATATTTGCAAGGGAATGGTGTATGGTTCTTTATTTAAGGGTACTGTGCCTAATTGTCCAGAGAGGTTTATGCGAGCGTTCAAAACCCTCAAAAAAGATAACTCTACATATCACTAAAGCTGATAAGTCCAATGCTGTTGTCATCATGGACAAAGAAGACTACGTCCAAAAAATGAACCAGTTATTGGAGGACAGAGACACTTACTTACCTGTTAATAGTGACCCTATTGAAAGAGTAAGTAAGAAATTATCAAAAGAAGGCACCAAACCGGGAAGGCTATGTAGCACCATCAAATACGCAAAATAATCAGAGGGAGCTAAATATCACCAAGGATGCCAATACGAGAACAAAAACGCATAAGGCGAACGATATCAAAAGTATCCGAGTCACCAAGAATTCTATCGAGGGACAGGTGACCACGAGGGGCGGTCGGAAAGCAAGACACACGCTCGTCCTGGAAGTCAGGACATTGAAGAAGGACATGCACGACCGTAAGAGGGACAATGCAACTAGGACAATAAGGAGCAGGGCGGCGCTCCATCAAGTGACCATGGGTTAAGCGAGTATGGCCAATACGCAACCTCGCCAGAGCTGTTTCCCACCGCCGGTTACGGTGGAAGGAGGACGGCCACGAAGAAACACAACATTTAAGAGTACGTAGCTTGTTACCAGTAACAGACAACCAAGAAGCCTGCCAACGGGTAAGGACTGAGGAATGGATAACCGGGTAAAAGTCGGAATACGGAATGCCTTTACGAGAGATGGGACAAGAGCGGACAGCTTCCTTGGCGGCAGCATCCGCACGCTCATTTAAAGACACACCAATATGGCTGGGAACCCAACAAAACTCAACCGACTTAAATTTACTGTGAACGAGAAACAGCCAATGCTGGATCTCGACAACTACTGGATGAACCGGATTAAAGGACCCGAGAGCCATGAGGGCACTACGAGAGTCAACAACAACCACAAAGGAAGACTGACAACGAGAAAGCAGGAGACGAAGAGCATAGAGAATAGCATAAAGTTCCGCTGTAAAGATGCTAGTCTCCGGAGGCAAGCGACACATATAAGTGCGATCAGGAAAAACAACAGAGTAGCCAACACCGTCCGCTGACTTAGACCCATCGGTGAAGACAGAAACGGAGCGGGAGTGAGAAGAAAAGTGCTCGAGGAAAAGGCGTTTTAGAACCGTAGGAGGGGTAAAAGCTTTAGTGATACGGGTCAAGGATGTACAAAACCGCGGAAGAGGGACCCTCCACGGGGGCAAAGAAGGAACAACACGAGGAGAAACATCAGAAATACGAACGGAAAGAGAATCCTGTAGGCGAGATAACCGGACAGAAAGAGGGAGGTGGTGAAGAGGAACAGGAACCGCAGGAAGGGTAAAAGTTAAAGCACGACAGAGGCGAGAGGAAGGATGTTGCAAGGACCGCGCAAGATAGCGAAGACAGTAGCGATCACGGCGGTCCTGGAGAGACAGGAAGCCAGTGTCAACATACAAGCTAAGGATGGGAGTCGAACGAAAGGCACCAGAACTGAGGCGCAACCCAGTATGGTGCAAAGCATCAAGACGGCGAAGAGTAGAAGGAGAAGCAGACGAGTAAGCAGGGCAACCATAATCGAGCTTAGACAGGACGAGAGAGGAATGTAAAGCAAGGAGAGTGCGCCTATCTGCCCCCCAAGAAGTATGGGACAAGACCCGAAGGAGGGTAAGGGCCTTAGAGCACTCAACACGGAGGTAAGAGATATGGGGAGATCAAGACAAACGAGTGTCAAGGAATAACCCCAAAAGCTTTGCGGAATCTTTGTATTCAAGGGGATGACCATAAAGTGACAAAGAGGGACGAAGAACAACCCGTTTCCGCGTAAAAGTCATGGCACAAGTCTTAGAAGTAGAGAACTTGAAGCCATGACCTGTGGCCCAAGACGACACGGCATCAATTGCAAGTTGAAGCCGGCGTTGAAGGAGAGGCGAATCATCACCCTGACAACAAAGGGTAAGATCATCGACATAGAGAGCGGAGAAGACACCAGAAGGAAGAGAGGAAAGAAGACCATTGAGGGCAACCAGAAAAAGAGTAGTGCTCAGAACACTACCCTGGGGCACACCTTCGTATTGCTGAAAAGAGAGAGAGAGAGCGGTACCAAGGCGCACCCAAAAGGAACGACGAGAGTGGAAGCTGCGGAGAAAGAGAGGGAGATGGCCACGAAGGCCAAAAGAATGAAGTTGAGATAGGATATGATAACGCCAAGTGGTGTCGTAAGCCTTTTCTAGGTCAAAAAGGACGGCAACAACGGAGGTCTTCACAGCAAAAGCAGTACGAATATAGACCTCCAAGTTCACCAGGACATCTGTCGTGCTGCGGCACTTGCGGAAACCAAATTGAGAAGGGGAGAGGAGGTGATGGTGTTCCAGGAACCACATCAGACGAACGTTAACCATACGTTCAAAGAGTTTGCAGACACAACTTGTGAGAGCAATAGGGCGAAAGTCCTTAGGGGAAGTACCCAGAGACCCCGGTTTGCGAACAGGGAGGACAACGGCATCGAGCCAGTCCTCAGGGACTGACGACGACTCCCAGATCCGATTATACAGACTCAGTAAATACTGAGACGTGCTCGGAGGGAGATGGCGAAGCATCTCATAATGAATACCATCGGAGCCCGCAGAGGGCCAGGGCAGAACGAAGTTCAGAGAGAGAGAAGGGATCATTATAGGGAAGCTGAAGATTAGTGCAGAAATCTAAAGGACGAGACTCAAGGACAGGTTTACGAAGAAGGAAAGATTGGGGAAGATGAAGACCAGAGCTAACAGAAGAAAAGTGGGAACCCAGTTCGGAAGTGACCTGCAACGGGTCCGCCACAAGAGTATCATGGAGGTGAAGGACCGGTGAAACATTGGGAACGAACTTACCCGCTATCTTGCGGATACGCTTCTAGATCTGGGCCAGAGGAGTTTCGGACGTAATTGTTGAGACATACATTCAACATTCACGTTTAGCCGCACGGATGGCCCTACGGGCCACCGCACTCGCTTTCCGAAAGAAAAGAAAAGAATCGGTCGTCTGCCTACGGCGGTGCCTCTTCCAGGCTGCACGCTTACAGCGGACAGCCCGAGCACAGTCCGCATTCCACCAGGGAACGCACTTCCGTGGACCCCGAGAGGAAGAGCGAGGAATAGAGCGGAGGGCAGCGTTGAAGACAGTGTCATGAAAAAGGAGGAGAGCGCGAGAGAGAGGCAGAAGGGAGAGGTCAGAGAGAGCAGCACTGAGGGTAAATAGGGTCCAGTCTGCCTTAGCAAACTGCCACCTAGGGAAAGAGAGGGAAGGGCGAAAAGAGAAAAAGGAAACAAGAATGGGGAAATGATCACTTCCATGGAGGTCATCAAGAACCTGCCACGTGAAATCTAAGTAAAGAGAAGAAGAGCAGAGAGAAAGATCAAGACAAGAAAGGGTGCGAGTCCGAGAGTCCAAATGAGTGGGCTCACCAGAATTCAGAAGAGACAGGGAAGAAGAGAGGAGAAACGGCTCAAGGAGGCGACCCCGGGTATTCGTCAGAACGTCACCCCAAAGAGAATGACGACAATTGATGTCACCCAGCAGGAGCACAGGCTCCGGCAAGGAGTCTAGGAGGTGTTTCAAATCAGGAAGAGAGAGCGGGACACTCGGGGGGAGATAAATGGAACAAACTGTGTACCATTTCCCCACAAAGATACGAGCAGCAGAACAATGGAGAGGCGAAGGAAAAAGTAAAGGAACAAAGGGAACATCAGCCCGAATCAAGAGAGCAGAAGAATTAGAAGCCCAAGCAATGGCTGGAGGGGAGGGGGAGAGAAAGGAATAGCCACGAAAACGACCAGGACGAGCACCAAGCATTGGCTCCTGGAGACAGACACAAAGGGGCGAAAACCGCGAAATCAGAAGTTGGAGTTCGAGGAAATTGGCGTAATAACCTCGAACGTTCCATTGAAGAATGGACAACGACGAGAAGAGAAAGGACAAAAACAGAGAACAAGGAAGCAACAAAGGCGAAAGAGCAACAGAGCACGTTAAAGAATATCAGGGTCGGGATCAGGGTCAGCAAAGTCAGGTTTAGGGGGCATGGGTAAACTGAGCAAAGACGGAGGGAAGGAAACGGGAGAACAGATCAGAGGTGGGCGGGCAGGGTCCGGAGGAGGAGGAGGAGGAAGAGGAGGAGACAACGGAGAGGAGCAGTCAAGGACAGCAGCAGGAAGAGGGGGAGTAGAAAGAGGGGAGCGCACCCCAGCAAGAGCAGCAACCGAAAGGGAAGCAGGGGTCAAAGAAACCTCCACAGCAGGAACAGGGGGCGCAAGCACTGAAACGGGAGGGGAAGGAGCAACAGAGCCAGAAGTAGGAGCTGAGGAAGAAAGCGAAGCCTTCTTACCCGCCGGGGAAGAGGAAGGAGAGGAGCCAGGCTTACGCTTCTGACTTAAAGAGACCGGTGTCCCAGCAACTACGTACCGGGCAACGGATTCCAGTGTCTCAACAGGAGAAGCCGAACGAGAGCACACACGACGGCCGTTAGGAGAGCGATGGACATCCGCCCGCACCGACAGGCGGTGGGGAGAGCCGATAGATGGAGGAAGAGGATGGGAAGGAGGATCGGAGGGGGACGAGGAAGAAGACACAGAAGACACGACAGACCGGGTAGAAGGAAGGGGAACCCCAGACAGAGGACCAGGAGGAGGATCCTTCGGGAGAGAACCCAAAGGAACAGAGGAGGGGGCAGTGGGCGCATCAGGGTCCAAGGCCCGGAAACGGTTGTGAGTCTGAGGAAGGCGGGAAGGACGAGGAGAGGAAGAGCGCAACACGCGAGCATAAGAGATATTAGCATAAGGCGGGAGCCGGCGAACCTGGCGCCTCGCCTCAGGAAAAGATAAACGCTCCCGGTGCTTCAAGTTGAGGACGGCTGCCTCAAGCTTGTAATGGACACACACACGGGAGAAGGTAGGATGGGCCTCACCGCAGTTGAGGCAACGAGCCTGGAGAGAAGTGCACTCCGACTTAGAGTGACCTTCGCCACCACACAAAGGACAGAGAGAGACAGTCCCGGAGCAGCGGAGGGCACCATGCCCAAACCTCCAGCACTTGTTGCAGAGCCGAGGAGAAGGAATGTACTCCTGGACAGAGCACCTGGCACCAGCAAGAATGACAGAGGGTGGAAGGGCCCTACCATCAAAGGTAATCTTCACAACCCGGAGGGGTTGACGGCGACTACCACGAGGGGGACGAGTAAACGTGTCCACCTGGAGAATAGAATGGCCCTGGGCAGCGAGGTTATGTCGAATAGTCGTGGCAGTCGCGCAGGTCCCGAACACCGGTCGCAACATGGGGCGGGAGCAAAATAGTGCCAACACTGGCATTCAACTGAGCGTTCTTCGAGACCCGAACGGGGGTCTCGCCAAGGCAGGATAAGGCAGCCAAGCGGGAAGCAGCATCCTGAGAAGGAGCAGCAACGACACGTGTACCGAGACGAGTGGGGTTGAAAGTAATGGAGGTATCCACGGAATCAATGAGATGTCGATGGAGGGAGAAATCGTCAGGAGGCGCAGAATCAAGAGGGAGGAGATCAAAATATTTGGCCCACGAAGCGGGACCAAACAAGGCTTGATAGGTAGCAGAACTGGAAGGAATCGAGCGAGGGCGGCCGTGACGAGGACGGCGGTGAGAACCCCCAGAGAGAGAGGGGTTAAAAGGCGCAGTAGTTACAACTAGAGAAGGAGCCGCGCCAGGGGACGAGGTAGTCACCACTGGGGGCTTGGGGCTCGACCCAACCACAGAGGAGGGAGGGGAGCCAGGGGAAGGAGTCAGAGAGGCCAAAGGAGGAGCAAGGTCGGGGCCCAATGCAACGGAGGCTACAGAGCCCGGTCTTCCAATACGGACCGACTCGGGGGCTTGGTCGCCCACCCCACGAGCCTGAGAAGGTAAACCAGAAGAAGCCGAAACAGGGGTTATCATCTTGACGAAAAGAAGAATTCATTCACGAATGTGCCCCCACACCCACCATGGAGCCACAATTAGAGGCAGGACACCCAACAAGAAGCTATCGCCGATCTTGTCGGGGCCTCCTAGGGGTGCGTCGTGAGTATACGCCCCACAAACGCCACCTTAAGAAACCGACAGTCCGTCAAGATCGGGTTCAGTGACGAAAGGGGGATTGACAATAAAAGGTTCCCCTCGCTCTCGACGTCGGGTACTACAGTTCTACGGGTGCAAGAGTATGCCTCCTCAAGCACCCGGGCGTCAAAATAGAAGAAGTCCAAGGGAAGAACCAGAACGAGCAAAAGGTCGGCAGGAAACGGCAAGCAGATAGGAGAAGAGGGGGGAGAAAAACGAAACAGAAGGAAAAGGAAAAGATGCCCAGCAGAATTGGAGAGGACGGCAGCAGGAGCACAAGGCTAGAAAAGGACAGAGGACTGTCCCAAGGAGCATCACACTCCGGCAGCCGCCCACTAAGCCCCCACACGGCGACAACGAGCTGAGCGGGGAGGAGCCCTATTGAAAGAGTTATTGCTCATTTCAACAAAACTCTTAAAACCGTGCTCAAGAACGATAAGGAGTTGATTCCTAAGTTTTTAAGTCGTTCCCCTTCTCTCCCATATCTATATGGGCTTATTAAAACACACAAACCGAATAATCCTGCAAGACCTATTATTAGTTCTGTTGGATCTGTGGCATATAGACTTTCCAAATGGCTTGTCCAAGTCTTGTCTCCAGTAGTAGGTTCCATTTCCAACTCACACATAACAAACAACTTGGACTTGGTTAACAAGTTGTCTAGTTTGAAATTAAATTATGATTTTAAACTTGTTAGTTTTGATGTGACGGCTCTGTTCACTAGGGTTCCTGTTGATGATCTGTTGTCATTTTTACGGGATCTACTCCCAAGGTATAATTTAACTTTGCCTACTAACACCATTATTGAACTTATAAAATTGTGCATTAAAGATAATTATTTCAGCTTTAATGATTCATTTTATAAACAAACATTTGGCATGGCGATGGGTAATCCCCTCTACCCTGTTTTGAGCAATCTGTACATGGAATGTTTCGAAACAAATATCCTTCCCAGGATTTTACCCTCAAATTTGCTTTGGTACAGGTACGTTGACGATATTTTGTGCCTGTGGCCGGTTAATCATGACGAAACTGATTTTCTCAATCAAATTAATTCGCTGGTTCCGTCAATTAAATTCACAATTGAGAACGAAGTGAATGGTGTTCTGCCTTTTTTAGACATCATGATTCATAGAATTGGTAGGAGTTTCAAATTCAATGTGTATAGGAAACCTACCAATGTGTGCTCGTATGTACATTCAAATCATCATGTTCAGGTCAAGCGGGCAGTTTTTTCTGGTATGTTTCTCAGAGCACTGAGAGTTTGCAGTCCGGAATTTTTCGACGAAGAAATAGCAAATATATTTGAAATTGGGAAGAAGTTAAAATACCCAAAATCGATCTTGGATCTTGCGTTTGGTCAAGCAAAAAGGACTTTCTACAAACAGACTACTAAGTCTAAACCAGAACTGAAAAATTTGTTGGTATTACCATATTCTGAGGGTCTAGTAAATCTTGCCCCAGCCCTGAAGAACCTTAATATTAATCTAGTGTTCAAAAATGATAATACAGTTAAGTCCATGTTAATTAAGAACTCGCCCTCGTCTGTAGCAGGTTGTGTGTATTCCATCCCTTGTAATGAGTGTGCACGTGTTTACATCGGCCAGACAGGTAAATCTCTTTCCTCGCGTTTAAAACAGCATTCATATGCTATTCGTACAGCCCAGCAATCCAGTGCATTGTATTTACATTCCAGTTTATGTAATCATTCTATCGACTTCACAGGGGCAAAATGTATTGTTAAAAGTCAGGATTTTGTTGAACGAAACGTGATCGAGTCTGCTCTGATCAAACATTGTAAAAACAGCCTTAATGTGAGCCCCGGTATGTACAAGTTGGATCCCTATTTAAGCCTCAATATAGCACGTTAAAACAATATAGCAATCATTTAACACGTATGTCACTTGGAGATATTAATAGGAGCTGCCTCGTATGGGCCAATAGGCCTTCTGCAGTATCCTTCTTTCTTATAATTCCTTTCCTCCACTTATTTTTTGTGGTCAGGTGATCTGCCCAGGCGGATATAAAGGTCTGATCAGCAATCTTATCTTCATTCTACTTTGCTCTGATGAAGGCGAATTAGCCGAAAACGCGTTAAGCATTTTCTATTTTTCACATAGAAAATGCTTAACGCGTTTTCGGAATAACCACATTTTTCACATGTGGTTATTCTGCATACTTGGATCAGTGTTTTTGTGATCATTGTTGCATATATATATATATATATTGGTGTATACTGGCAGCAGGTTTTCTTTCAAACATGTTTCATTGAATATGACCGCATATTCTGTATTTATTATTTTCTGGTTTAGGGCTTCTATCCCTCTAACTATTTTCTTAGCATCAGGGCTTAATTGAAATAGGAGTTCTCCAAAACTCATTTTCGTACTTTTAAGGTGAAGAAAAGAAGTGATTTACTATAGAGTGTATTACACTTATTTGTATAATTTGCACGACGTTTCGAACCTCCATGGTTCATTCTCAAGTGAACAGATCTTACAATACTAGTTGATTTTATACCCGCATTAGGTCAGGTGATAATACAATGAAGGTGAAAACATGGGGGGATACATAAGGGATAAACATAGGGGCTGCAGAAGGCTTATTGGCCCATACGAGGCATCTCCTATCTAAACACAAAGATTAATCCAGTGTAATTGGCCTGTTATGTTGGACATTGTCTTCTGTGTTGGCATCGATATGTTCTTGTCTTGTCCTTACTCTCATGGTGGGTAGAGTAAATAGTTCCGTGATTTGGGTGTTCATGGTAGGTCGCTCTATTCTTATGTATTCTTCCATAAGAATAGAGCGACCTATATATATATATATATATATATATATATATATATATATATATATATATATATATATATATATATATATATATATATATATATATATTATATATATATATATATATATATATATATATATATATATATATGCGAACAAGCCAGAATGGTCCCCTGGACAATATGCAACTGAAAACTCACACCCCAGAAGTGACTCGAACCCATACTCCCAGAAGCAACGCAACTGGTATGTACAAGACGCCTTAATCCACTTGACCATCACGACCGGACATAATGAGGTGATAGCCGAGGCTATTTGAACCACCCCACCGCCGGCACTCGGATAGTTATCTTGGGCATAGCATTTTACCAAATCACCTCATTCTTAGGGGCACACGTGAGGAACACAAATGCGAACAAGCCAGAATGGTCCCCTGGACAATATGCAACTGAAAACTCACACCCCAGAAGTGACTCGAACCCATACTCCCAGAAGCAACGCAACTGGTATGTACAAGACGCCTTAATCCACTTGACCATCACGACCGGACATAATGAGGTGATAGCCGAGGCTATTTGAACCACCCCACCGCCGGCATTCGGATAGTTATCTTGGGCATAGCATTTTACCAAATCACCTCATTCTCAATCACTCATTCAAATCACCTCAAGAATGAGGTGATTTGGTAAAATGCTATGCCCAAGATAACTATCCGAGTGCCGGCGGTGGGGTGGTTCAAATAGCCTCGGCTATCACCTCATTATGTCCGGTCGTGATGGTCAAGTGGATTAAGGCGTCTTGTACATACCAGTTGCGTTGCTTCTGGGAGTATGGGTTCGAGTCACTTCTGGGGTGTGAGTTTTCAGTTATATATATATATATATATATATATATATATATATATATATATATATATATATATATACACATATATATATACACAAGGAAAAACCAGCCTATGACTGCAATAACATAAATATCAGCATAAATATTCCTTGATAAACAACAATAATCAATCTCCCTATCAGTCCTAGAACCCACATGTATGTCTCTGCAGGTAATCCAGCCTATGGTTGTAACTCTCTTCTTCAGTATAAATATTCCTTGGCACAAAAATGGTAACCAATCACGCACCTTTCACTGCGTCTTGCACGCTAATGACAACCAAACACTCTACCAACTCCCTACAAGTAGTCAATAAGAACTTCTTTTCCACATCAGGAAGTTCACTATCCTGACATATTCAGGTTTTCCTAGAATCGTCTACTAGGGTCTTCCACAGCTCTCCCGGCTGCTACACCATGAATTCTTCCTTGAGCAACAATGGTGCTTCACCACTGGAATTACAGAAGCATGTGAAACTTCATTCCACTGCTCCTCTTCTCACAGCTTGAGGTCCTGCTCCTCACTGTATGGCTGCTCTTCCACAGAGCTCAGTGCCTTCCACAACCTTGGAGTCTCATCAACTACCCCTTCTCTGCTGGCTTTGAAGTTCTCAGCAAATCCTTCCCCAGACAAACCTGCAACCCATTTACATGCCAGTAAAAATGTTCCTCTACAAACATATAACTAACATAAAGTTCACAATAAATGTTTCACTTGACATCTCCCTGCTTTCTACATGCTGTGAGGTGACTCCCCCACGTTTGGGCTGGTCCATTTTCTGCCCTCCCTGGGAGCCTTCCACTTCCCGGGCGGCCCCCTCACTCAGTCGCCCACCAGTGGTTGGAGTGGATAAATGTCGCTCTGCCCTCCGAGACGTTCCTCCATCTTTACTCTCTTATTTTGGCCTTCTGCCTCATCAAAACATGCCTAATGTACTCACAAACAATTACTATGATCGCTGGGCACACAATCAAATACAATCACTATTAACTAGTTAAATTTGGGCTTACCACAATAAGGTCTCCTGCAGGGCGCTCTTCCTATCGATGGTGCCTGACCGGGGCGCTCCCATGGCCCATGAAAATGTCTCTGGGTGGCTTCATAACTCTTCTTGCCGTCCGTGACTTGAGACCATACGTTCCCAGCTCGATTCCACAGCTGAAACGTCTTCACACTTCCTTCCTCTTGAAGGTATATCAACTAGGGGTTCCTCTCTGACAGGAGCTCAACGGAGTGCAACTTCCCCTCACGATGTCTGGTGCTCAAGCTCCTCTCAAGCGAGCCTCACACCTCCAGCAAACTCTCCACATCTCATGTCAAGTCATTTACTTTGTGACAATAATCTCTTTCAAGAGAGATTGAGCCTGCTCTTCCCTACTTTAAGTTACGCCAAAGACACAAGTATAAGATGCTACATTCAAGATACGTCACCAGTAGCACAAAACGTTTTGACCAGGAGGCAAAACGTATTCAAGATCCCCCTACTCCACACACCCTCCACGCGCCGGCTCGTCATCAAACCAGCTAACTACCCTTCACCAGCTTGCCTGCCTCTGATTGGCAACTCGCCAGCCACGCACCTGCACACAGCACCTCAGCGCCCTCTACAAGAATCGACGTCGGAGCCTGACCAGCTATCCACTTCAGAATATTCCTTGTGCTCTTACGGATGACATCTCTCTCTGGCATACTAGCTCATTAGTTCGTATACGAAGGGAGGTTTCAGCCATAGCCGATATTCTCAGCACCATTTTAACATTGTATTTTGTATTTCACATTGTCCTTACATTTTCTTTATTATTTAACTGTAATTTAACTTCCCGAGATTTGTCTTTATTTTCATTTACGTTTAAAGTAAATATATTAAAGTTTCATTGTTCATATTTTGTGTTTTACGTGTTCCTCCCTCTAACTTACCACAGACAACAGGCACGCAGTCTATATTTTGTTTAAAGTGTGACGAGGCTTTGACACCTGCCATTGGAGGACTGCCGAACATCAACACTCCAACACTTTCCCGTCACAACTTATAATCTTGATCACTGCCCATACTCCTAAACTATTTATCAAATCTAACCAATTATTTTACGTATGTACCTCCATGTCTATATTTCTTTCACCTCTTATTTAGGTCAGGTCTTGCAGAATAACTCTCAAGGGAAACTCATTTTTCAGCTACCTGGGATCATAACAGGAGGTAGAATAACATCCCCAGCCACCCCCCACCAACTCGTCCTGTGTCAGCATAACTGGAAAATCCCCCTTCTTGAATATATTCACACAGTCAGCCGCGACCACGACGCAGTGCAGCCGCCAGGTGACCTTACTGACCACAACCATAACATGGACGGGGCTGACTTTTTTACAAACATCCAATTGTAAACCCTATCAGGGACAACGAAGAAGGAACACTTCACGCCAGGGATAACGTCAAAGTCCGGGTGTCACCAAGCACAGTGGGCGGTTGTGACCTTGTTTCACCGGACACTCAGCACTTTCTCAAACCGCCTGGTCAACAGCTCATCCAACAGTTCAAACGGCGCTCCATGCACCGCCACGTAAGTCAGTCACACTCAGGTTAACTACCCGAATGGTTCCCGCCCCATCAGGCAGAGGGAAATAACGCCTCTCACACCGATCGAGGAACTCTTGAAACACAACTTGACGGTGAAATTCAGCCACGTCTCAACGATCCTGAAGAAGCTACACATCAATCAGATCGGCCAACTTGACATGGAGCACGTCCACCAAAGCTAGACCAACCAGCGTTTGGTCCACTGGCCTGGAAAACGCTAAACCAGCCGAAGTGGATCTCTTCAGGGGAGGCAAACGCGTACCCATCTTGTAAGACTCACTCCACACGGGCAGGCCACCAAAGCATGCCCGCAAGCTCTATACGTCCATCTCCATCTCTGGCCGCGCACCAATCTTCCAACGTTGTCTGGTCTGCGTGTCTGGTAATCCATGTTGTTAACCGTAAAGTTTCGAAGTGCTGTTGGCTCTGGGTGAAAGTTTGTCTAACAGTGTTGCTGGAAAACCTGGATGACTGCCGGGTTCATGAAGTTTCTGTCGTTGTGAGTAAATGTGTTTGAAAGTGGTGTACTTGCTTCTCTTGACTTTGTTAATGAAGTTACAAAAATTCTTGAGTTTGTTTTTGTGCTGTTTTGCCATTATTACTAGGGCAAGGGGTGATCATCGACCAGGCTAATGAGTACGTGATTGTAGAGTATAGTGAGGCCGAAAAGTACGTGGCCATGTCTGTGCTGGTTTTGTATGAATCTGTTTTGGTAGCGTGTGATACGTCTCCTGGATCACATGGATGGAGTAATAGAGTATCTTCTCTGGGTGATGAGCAGTGTGTGTTGAAGCCGCCGCATGTGTGACTGTCTTGTCTAAGGTGTAGTTGGGTGTCAATGACCCCGGGCGTCTTGCCATCATATGTGAATGTTAGGTCTGTCTCTTGCACGCTTTGTGAATGCTGCCCAGTCAGCTCTGATATATGGTAAACGTGGGAGGCCTTGAATGAGGATAGAGTTTTTTGGGATACAGAGAGACAGGAATGTGGTCCGAACCTATGAAGGGGTTGTGAG
Source organism: Procambarus clarkii (assembly GCF_040958095.1). Lineage (NCBI taxonomy): Eukaryota > Metazoa > Arthropoda > Malacostraca > Decapoda > Cambaridae > Procambarus > Procambarus clarkii. The sequence continues at coordinate 44,668,947 of NC_091161.1, forward strand.
GTGTAGGTAGACTTTTTCCACCTTAGGAAAAGTCCTAAGGTGGGTCAGAGATTTATTATTATTAACATCTTTATTGACAAAATTTAATTACAATTTTGCCTAATCTGAGGAATTCAGTTAAGTCTTATTGGAGTGAGGATAATGCTGGTATTCACTGTCACACAGGACAGAGGATCATACACAAGGCAATTGGTCTGAACTGTAGGTTGAAGCCCATGTATCATGGTTACAATCAATGTTTCAATGTACGAATATGTAAATATAACTTTCTATTGGTCACTGCCACATAAGGGCAGGGATGGGTTCATAAGAGATGTAACTTAAGTTTAATATTAATAAAATTGTTCTTATTTCTTTCAAATGGACAAACGAATTTTGGATAAATTAAACAAATCCACAAGGGCCGTGACGAGGATTTGAACCTGCGTCCGGGAGCATCCCAGACACTGCCTTAATCGACTGAGCTACGACAGGGTAAAATAGTTGAAACCAAAGTTCTACTGAACTTACTGGATCCTGCAACCTCTCAGAGGCACAAACCAGGATTTTACACAACTCCCCCCTGCACTCGAGCTATGTCAATAGGCCGTTTGGATAAATTGTTAGGATGTCGTCCAGTACTCCAGATTCAATGAAACAGTAACACATTTGGTGGTACAATAGGCCAGGAGGTCTAAAATCTTTTACGGTTTCACATTCAACAATATAGTGTTCTAGTGAATGCATTAAAGGTTTGTCACGGAGTTTACAATCTGAACATTTGGGTAGTGGCTCAGCCTCACTAACCTGCCAGATGTTCCTATACCCAAGGCGAATTCACGCGATGACTACATCATATTGCCTGGTCCGGCTACTGTGCTGATCATACAAATACCTATTATTACAAAAGTTGTCATAGCTTTTAATACTGCAGCTTTCAGGTCTCTGGCCATGTCTTAATTCTACTAAACTTGAAGTAATTTCTTTAATTTCTATGTTTCTAATAATTTCATTAGATAATGCAAAGTCACAATCAGTGTTTTCTTTCCTGCAATCCTTATTGGCCAATTGATGTACGAAGTCATATTTTCCAATTCCATCATGGGATGGGATCCACACAAATTTTATACAATGGTTATTATCATTGGCAAAAATTACTTTCCATTTAATATTACAAGCATAAATTGTGATGGGTTATTTAAAGACTGCAGAGCACTTTTAGTCACAAAATATCACCCCACCCCCATGGAGCTTAATGTATTTAGTAGCTAGATAAATACCCAATAGCTCAGTCTGTCGTGCTTTCCCAGTCGTTCAATCTCTGTGTACTAGGCATGATCATTTAATTCCCTTTATATACTGCACATGCACAATCTTTTCTACGGGTGCCTAATTGCACAGATCCATCAATAAAGGCATAGGATTCAGTTGGTTTGAGATTTTGAAGATGACTGTCAATAGTTTCTAGTGTTATACATCTCATAGTTTGTGTTATACATTTGTTTTACACTGATGGGTGTATAATGTATAGAGACCTGCACATTTTTCCAAGGGGGAATATAGTGAACAGTTTTATCAAGACAGAGACATTCAGTTTCATAAGATTATTGGCACAACAACTGAGCCACACACTGTAAGGCGCTTTTTGCGGATTGATTGAACAGTCAGAATTGTTTAGAATGGATCTCAATTTAATTTGAATAGAGTTGGGGGAACCATTATTTTTCAAAGTTTTGGCACAAAATGTTGTTGTTGTTAAAGATTGGCTACCTGGAACTTTTTGTTCCAGGTAACACGGGCTATGGTGAGCCCGTATGGCACAAAACATAGTTTTATGTTGAACTATTCTCTCGTAAATAGAAGGTGATCTTAGTTCCGTTCTCATGTTAACGATTCTGACAGTTCTAGGACAACCCAGGATGATGCACATGGCATTTTTTTGTACTACATCTAGGCCTTGTAGTTGTTTAGGTGTTAAATTAAGAAGATGCAAGGCATAATAATCAACAACAGATCGTATAAAGGCAACATAAAAACTACGAGCATATCTTATGTTAATTCCAAATCCTTAACTCACAAGAGTTTTGAGAGGTTTAAAACGCTCAACAAGTTTTTGCGAAGGTTGCTGATGAGATTTGTATCAGTAACCTTGATTCTAAACTATCTATAAGACTCAAAAGTCTCCACGGGCACTCCATTAATAGTATAGTTAACATGAAGAGAAAGGGGAAAAAAGAGCTCTTGTATTATCAACAGAGATTATGAGGCCACATTCTACTACTTTCTTGGAAAATACATCAAGTAACGTTTGTAGTCTTAGTTTACTGTTTGCCATAAGACAAATATCATCAGCATAACATATAACAGTTTTAGTAGATAGTACAGGCATGTCATGGATAAGTTTGCACATAAGTATATTAAAGAGCATAGGGCTTAGGACACAACCTTGAGGTGTGCCTAGTTTGAATGCATCCGTTCTTGTACTTTTAACTCCTTTTAAATAGGACACTAGCACGCCTGTTGGATATGTAGCTCTTTATCCAACTCAGATTACCTTCGATTCCAAATTCAGCAGGTTTCTCTAATAATATTTCGCCATTTGCTTCATCGAAATCTGAGTTCAGGTCAATAAAGGCTGCTTGTGTCCTATCCTGGGTGTGTACAAAATATTCAGCAAAACATGGTTGTGAACAAAACTTGGGCATAAACCCATATAGGTTAGGAGCCAATTCTTCTTTGACCTGAAAAATGACTCGACTAAGAACTCCAAGACAAGACTTTACACATGCAAGATGTAAGGGAAATGGATCTGAATTTTGAGATAGGTATAGGAATTGGTTCTATGAAACTTTGTGTCCATTTCTTTGGCAAGATACCTTGTGAGAGGCTCATTTAATAGAGGTCAATCAGAGGGTGGCTAGGGACATCATTCAGTAAGCTCAAGGTGTTACAAGTTATACCATCCACACCAGGGGCAGTTTGTTTAGGTTTCCCCCTCCCCGCTCAGCTCGTTGTCGCCGTCTGGGGGCTTAGTGGGCGGCTGCCGGAGTGTGATGCTCCTTGGGACAGTCCTCTGTCCTTTTCTAGCCTTGTGCTCCTGCTGCCGTCCTCTCCAATTCTGCTGGGCATCTTTTCCTTTTCCTTCTGTTTCGTTTTTCTCCCCCCTCTTCTCCTATCTGCTTGCCGTTTCCTGCCGACCTTTTGCTCGTTCTGGTTCTTCCCTTGGACTTCTTCTACTTTGACGCCCGGGTGCTTGAGGAGGCATACTCTTGCACCCGTAGAACTGCAGTACCCGACGTCGAGAGCGAGGGGAACCTTTTATTGTCAATCCCCACTTCGTCACTGAACCCGATCTCGACGGACTGTCGGTTTCTTAAGGTGGCGTTTGTGGGGCGTATACTCACGACGCACCCCTAGGAGGCCCCGACAAGATCGGCGATAGCTTCTTGTTGGGTGTCCTGCCTCTAATTGTGGCTCCATGGTGGGTGTGGGGGCACATTCGTGAGTGAATTCGTAATTTCGTCAAGATGATAACCCCTGTTTCGGCTGCTTCTGGCTTACCTTTTCAGGCTCGTGGGGTGGGCGACCAAGCCCCCGAGTCGGTCCGTATTGGAAGACCGGGCTCTGTAGCCTCCGCTGCATTGGGCCCCGACTTTGCTCCTCCTTTGGCCTCTCTGACTCCTTCCCCTGGCTCCCCTCCCTCCTCTGTGGTTGGGTCGAGCCCCAAGCCCCCAGTGGTGACTACCTCGTCCCCTGGCGCGGCTCCTTCTCTAGTTGTTACTACTGCGCCTTTTAACCCCTCTCTCTCTGGGGGTTCTCACCGCCGTTCTCGTCACGGCCGCCCTCGCTCGATTCCTTCCAGTTCTGCTACCTATCAAGCCTTGTTTGGTCCCGCTTCGTGGGCCAAATATTTTGATCTCCTCCCTCTTGATTCTGCGCCTCCTGACGATTTCTCCCTTCATCGACATCTCATTGATTCCGTGGATGCCTCCATTACTTTTAACCCCACTCGTCTCGGTACGCGTGTCGTTGCTGCTCCTTCTCAGGATGCTGCTTCCCGCTTGGCTGCCTTATCCTGCCTTGGCGAGACCCCCGTTCGGGTCTCGAAGAACGTCCAGTTGAATGCCAGTGTTGGCACTATTTTGCTCCCGCCCCATGTTGCGACCGGTGTTCGGGACCTACGCGACTGCCACGACGATATTCGACATATCCTCGCTGCCCAGGGCCATTCTATTCTCCAGGTGGACACGTTTACTCGTCCCCCTCGTGGTAGTCGCCGTCAACCCCTCCGGGTTGTGAAGATTACCTTTGATGGTAGGACCCTTCCACCCTCTGTCATTCTTGCTGGTGCCAGGTGCTCTGTCCAGGAGTACATTCCTTCTCCTCGGCTCTGCAACAAGTGCTGGAGGTTTGGGCATGGTGCCCTCCGCTGCTCCGGGACTGTCTCTCTCTGTCCTTTGTGTGGTGGCGAAGGTCACTCTAAGTCGGAGTGCGCTTCTCCCCAGGCTCGTTGCCTCAACTGCGGTGAGGCCCATCCTACCTTCTCCCGTGCGTGTGTCCATTACAAGCTTGAGGCAGCCGTCCTCAACTTGAAGCACCGGGAGCGTTTATCTTTTCCTGAGGCGAGGCGCCAGGTTCGCCGGCTCCCGCCTTACGCTAATATCTCTTATGCTCGCGTGTTGCGCTCTTCCTCTCCTCGTCCTTCCTGCCTTCCTCAGACTCACAACCGTTTCCAGGCCTTGGACCCTGATGCGCCCACTGCCCCCTCATCTGTCCCTTTGGGTTCTCTCCCGAAGGATCCTCCTCCTGGTCCTCTGTCTGGGGTTCCCCTTCCTTCTACCCGGTCTGTCGTGTCTTCTGTGTCTCCTTCCTCGTCCCCCTCCGATCCTCCTTCCCATCCTCTTCCTCCATCTATCGGCTCTCCCCGCCGCCTGTCGGTGCGGGCGGATGTCCATCGCTCTCCTAATGGCCGTCGTGTGTGCTCTCGTTCGGCTTCTCCTGTTGAGACACTGGAATCCGTTGCCCGGTACGTAGTTGCTGGGACACCGGTCTCTTTAAGTCAGAAGCGTAAGCCTGGCTCCTCTCCTTCCTCTTCCCCGGCGGGTAAGAAGGCTTCGCTTTCTTCCTCAGCTCCTCCTTCTGGCTCTGTTGCTCCTTCCACTCCCGTTTCAGTGCTTGCGCCCCCTGTTCCTGCTATGGAGGTTTCTTTGGCCCCTGCTTCCCTTTCGGTTGCTGCTCTTGCTGGGGTGCGCTCCTCTCTTTCTACTCCCCCTCTTCCTGCTGCTGTCCTTGACTGCTCCTCTCCGTTGTCTCCTCCTCCTCCTCCTCCTCCTCCTCCTCCTCCGGACCCTGCCCGCCCACCTCTGATCTGTTCTCCCGTTTCCTTCCCTCCGTCTTTGCTCAGTTTACCCATGCCCCCTAACCCTGACTTTGCTGACCCTGATCCCGACCCTGATATTCTTTAACGTGCTCTGTTGGTCTTTCGCCTTTGTTTCTTCCTTGTTCTCTGTTTTTGTCCTTTCTCTTCTCGTCGTTGTCCATTCTTCAATGGAACGTTCGAGGTTATTACGCCAATTTCCTCGAACTCCAACTTCTGGTTTCGCGGTTTTCGCCCCTTTGTGTCTGTCTCCAGGAGCCGATGCTTGGTGCTCGTCCTGGTCGTTTTCGTGGCTATTCCTTTCTCTCCCCCCCCCCAGCCATTGCTGGGGCTTCTAATTCTTCTGCTCTCTTGATTCGGGCTGATGTTCCCTTTGTTCCTTTACTTTTTCCTTCGCCTCTCCATTGTTCTGCTGCTCGTATCTTTGTGGGGAAATGGTACACAGTTTGTTCCATTTATCTCCCCCCGAGTGTCCCGCTCTCTCTTCCTGATTTGAAACACCTCCTAGACTCCTTGCCGGAGCCTGTGCTCCTGCTGGGTGACTTCAATTGTCGTCATTCTCTTTGGGGTGACGTTCTGACGAATACCCGGGGTCGCCTCCTTGAGCCGTTTCTCCTCTCTTCTTCCCTGTCTCTTCTGAATTCTGGTGAGCCCACTCATTTGGACTCTCGAACTCGCACCCTTTCTTGTCTTGATCTTTCTCTCTGCTCTTCTTCTTCTCTTTACTTAGATTTCACATGGCAGGTTCTTGATGACCTCCATGGTAGTGATCATTTCCCCATCCTTGTTTCCTTTTTCTCTTTTCGCCCTTCCCTCTCTTTCCCTAGGTGGCAGTTTGCTAAGGCGAACTGGACCCTGTTTTCCCTCAGTGCTACTCTCTCTGACCTCTCCCTTCTGCCCCTCTCTCGCGCTCTCCTCCTTTTTCATGACACTGTCTTCGACGCTGCCCTCCGCTCTATTCCTCGCTCTTCCTCTCGGGGTCCACGGAAGTGCGTTCCCTGGTGGAATGCGGACTGTGCTCGGGCTGTCCGCTGTAAGCGTGCAGCCTGGAAGAAGCACCGCCGTAGGCAGACGACCGATTCTTTTCTTTTCTTTCGGAAAGCGAGTGCGGTGGCCCGTAGGGCCATCCGTACGGCTAAACGTGAATGTTGGGCATCTTATGTCTCGACAATTACGTCCGAAACCCCTCTGGCCCAGATCTGGAAGCGTATCCGCAAGATAGCGGGTAAGTTCGTTCCCGATGTTTCACCGGTCCTTCACCTCCATGATACTCTTGTGGCGGACCCGTTGCAGGTCGCTTCCGAACTGGGTTCCCACTTTTCTTCTGTTAGCTCTGGTCTTCATCTTCCCCAATCTTTCCTTCTTCGTAAACCTGTCCTTGAGTCTCGTCTTTTAGATTTCTGCACTCATCTTCAGCTTCCCTATAATGATCCCTTCTCTCTCTCTGAACTTCGTTCTGCCCTGGCCCTCTGCGGTTCTACGGCGGCGGGCTCCGATGGTATTCATTATGAGATGCTTCGCCATCTCCCTCCGAGCACGTCTCAGTATTTACTGACTCTGTATAATCGGATCTGGGAGTCGTCGTCAGTCCCTGAGGACTGGCTCGATGCCGTTGTCCTCCCTGTTCGCAAACCAGGGTCTCTGGGTACTTCCCCTAAGGACTTTCGCCCTATTGCTCTCACAAGTTGTGTCTGCAAACTCTTTGAACGTATGGTTAACGTTCGTCTGATGTGGTTCCTGGAACACCATCACCTCCTCTCCCCTTCTCAATTTGGTTTCCGCAAGTGCCGCAGCACGACAGATGTCCTGGTGAACTTGGAGGTCTATATACGTACTGCTTTTGCTGCGAAGACCTCCGTTGTTGCCGTCCTTTTTGACCTAGAAAAGGCTTACGACACCACTTGGCGTTATCATATCCTATCTCAACTTCATTCTTTTGGCCTTCGTGGTCATCTCCCTCTCTTTCTCCGCAGCTTCCTCTCTCGTCGTTCCTTTCGGGTGCGCCTTGGTACCGCTCTCTCTCCCCCTTTTCAGCAATACGAAGGTGTGCCCCAGGGTAGTGTTCTGAGCACTACTCTTTTTCTGGTTGCCCTCAATGGTCTTCTTTCCTCTCTTCCTTCTGGTGTCTTCTCCGCTCTCTATGTCGATGATCTTACCCTTTGTTGTCAGGGTGATGATTCGCCTCTCCTTCAACGCCGGCTTCAACTTGCGATTGATGCCGTGTCGTCTTGGGCCACAGGTCATGGCTTCAAGTTCTCTACTTCTAAGACTTGTGCCATGACTTTTACGCGGAAACGGGTTGTTCTTCGTCCCTCTTTGTCACTTTATGGTCATCCCCTTGAATACAAAGATTCCGCGAAGCTTTTGGGGTTATTCCTTGACACTCGTTTGTCTTGGTCTCCCCATATCTCTTACCTCCGTGTTGAGTGCTCTAAGTCCCTTACCCTCCTTCGGGTCTTGTCCCATACTTCTTGGGGGGCAGATAGGCGCACTCTCCTTGCTTTACATTCCTCTCTCGTCCTGTCTAAGCTCGATTATGGTTGCCCTGCTTACTCGTCTGCTTCTCCTTCTACTCTTCGCCGTCTTGATGCTTTGCACCATACTGGGTTGCGCCTCAGTTCTGGTGCCTTTCGTTCGACTCCCGTCCTTAGCTTGTATGTTGACACTGGCTTCCTGTCTCTCCAGGACCGCCGTGATCGCTACTGTCTTCGCTATCTTGCGCGGTCCTTGCAACATCCTTCCTCTCGTCTCTGTCGTACTTTAACTTTTACCCCTCCTGCGGTTCCTGTTCCTCTTCACCACCTCCCTCTTTCTGTCCGGTTATCTCGCCTGCAGGATTCTCTTTCCGTTCGTATTTCTGATGTTTCTCCTCGTGTTGTTCCTTCTTTGCCCCCGTGGAGGGTCCCTCTTCCGCGGTTTTGTACATCCTTGACTCGTATCACTAAAGCTTTTACCCCTCCTACAGTTCTAAAACGCCTTTTCCTCGAGCACTTTTCTTCTCACTCCCGCTCCGTTTCTGTCTTCACCGATGGGTCTAAGTCAGCGGACGGTGTTGGCTACTCTGTTGTTTTTCCTGATCGCACTTATATGTGTCGCTTGCCTCCGGAGACTAGCATCTTTACAGCGGAACTTTGTGCTATTCTCTATGCTCTTCGTCTCCTGCTTTCTCGTTGTCAGTCTTCCTTTGTGGTTGTGGTTGACTCTCGTAGTGCCCTCATGGCTCTCGGGTGCTTTAATCCAGTTCATCCGGTAGTTGTCGAGATCCAGCATTGGCTGTTTCTCGTTCACAGTAAATTTAAGTCGGTTGAGTTTTGTTGGGTTCCCAGCCATATTGGCGTGTCTTTAAATGAGCGTGCGGATGCTGCCGCTAAGGAAGCTGTCCGCTCTTGTGCCATCTCTCGTAAAGGCATTCCGTATTCCGACTTTTACCCGGTTATCCATTCCTCAGTCCTTACCCGTTGGCAGGCTTCTTGGTTGTCTGTTACTGGTAACAAGCTACGTACTCTTAAATGTTGTGTTTCCTCGTGGCCGTCCTCCTTCCACCGTAACCGGCGGTGGGAAACAGCTCTAGCGAGGTTGCGTATTGGCCATACTCGCTTAACCCATGGTCACTTGATGGAGCGCCGCCCTGCTCCTTATTGTCCTAGTTGCATTGTCCCTCTTACGGTCGTGCATGTCCTTCTTGAATGTCCTGACTTCCAGGACGAGCGTGTGTCTTGCTTTCCGACCGCCCCTCGCGGTCACCTGTCCCTCGATAGAATTCTTGGTGACTCGGATACTTTTGATATCGTTCGCCTTATGCGTTTTTGTTCTCGTATTGGCATCCTTGGTGATATTTAGCGCCCTCTGATTATTTTGCGTATTTGATGGTGCTACATAGCCTTCCCGGTTTGGTGCCTTCTTTTGATAATTACTTACTTGTTTAGGTTTCCCTAATGCTGATTGGGTCAGAGATTCTCTCTCAAGAAGGAAGCAGAGGGGAGAGAGAGGTTACAAGTGGAGTACTACAAGGGTTGCTTATAAGTCCCATACTGTTTCGAATTTGTCAATCACCTGACAGGAAATTTGTGCCTTCATTTCAATATTTACAGATGATGCAAAGTTTGAGAAGTCTCAGGACAGTAGCAGATTGTGAGGCATTTAATCAGATTTGGACACACTTAAAATATTTCAGAAAAAAATGGCTGCTAGAGCTAAGCATGGCCAAATGCAAAGTTATGAGGATTGGAACAGGCACACTAAGACCAGGACAAAAATATAGGATAAAAGGGAAACTGATTCTTACATCAGAAAGGAAGAAAGTCCTAGTAGTGGACATAACCCCATTTGTGATGTCAGATGCCCACATTAGCAGAATAACAGCTTCATAATGGCATACTGGCCAACATCCGAGTATCCTTCAGAAATTTAAACACGAGGGCTTTCCTGTACCTATTTACAGCGAAGGTGAGAGCCACACATGAATATGCATCCCCGGCATGGAACTCTTACCTGTAAAAGGACAAGAAGAAACTAGAAAAGGTCCAAAGATATGCAACGAGACTTGTTCCAGAGCTGAAGAGTTTAAGCTATAAAATAAGACTGAGAGAACTGGACCTTACCACACTGGAGGAAAGGAGAGATGAGGGGGATCTAATAGCAATATATAAGATTCTAATGGAAATTGACAAGGTAGACAAAGCAATATTGTTGGAAGCTAGGAACAGCAGAACTAGGGGTCACACAAGGAAATTAGAGACGCAAATAAGTCACAGGGACGTCATTAAGACTTTTTTCAGTCTCAGGGCTGTCAATAAGTGCAACTGGTTAGACGTAAAGACGTTGAAGATAAATCGATTCAAAGTTTTAAATGGAAATATGATAAATGAGGGGGAAAGAAGACATTGCATTAATCTTAGAACGTTTAGAAGGCGGGAGGAGGGGGGTCCGGCTAGGAGCCTAGCTTGACCCTGCAGGCACATTTTGGTGAGTACATCTAGGAGAGTTCGCACAAACACATACACGCACGCACACGTCCTCGCAACCAAGTGGACAGCACTCTAGGGTCGTAGTTCAAAGGACCCGGATTCGATTCCCGATCGAAGCAGAAACAAATGGGCAGATTTTCTTTCACTTGATGATTTGTTCACGAAGCAGTAAACAGGTATCTGGGAGTTAAACAACTGCTGCGGGCTGTATCCTGGGAATGTACTCACCTAGTTGTGTTTGCGAGGGTTGAGCTCTGGCTCTTTGGTCCCGCCTCGCAACCGTCAATCAACAGCTGTACAGATTCCTGAGCCTATCGGGCTCTATCATATCTACACTTGAAACTGTGTATGGAGTCAGCCTCCACCACATCACCCCCTAATGCATTCCATGTGTCAACCACTCTGACACTAAAAAAGTTCTTTCTAATATCTCTGTGGCTCATTTGGGCACTCAGTTTCCACCTGTGTCCCCTTGTGCGTGTTCCCCTTGTGTTATATGTGTGTGTGTGTGATGGAAACACATGTAGATGATATGATAGGAAAAATAGGTCTTGATTCGGTAACTAGACAATCGACGATAAGAAAGGCGGGGTCCAAGACCTAAGAGTTCGACCCTACAGGCATACAGTAATATATACACACAGGACGCTGAGCACAGTAACTGGTTGCTGTACCTGGCCCCTGGCCTAGACCCCAACATAACAGTTACAGAAGGCGTTATGGAGCTTCCAAGCTACTAGGTGGGTGTGGTAGTGGGTTTAATGTCCAGTAGTGAAGTATGTGCTTTTAATACATACTCACACTTGCTCATACTTCACATTAATAGAAATAAACTCTCTATTAATATTGTTGAAGTGACTTCTTGTGAATTATTTGTATGTGAGGCGGCCTCATGTCAGGTGAGGTGAATGACGTCACAGGTAGTTGACCCATCAGGCCAAGCTAGTCAGGAGGCGCGGCGGGCAGTGTGGCGCGGGCCGGCGTGGGGAGAGGTGCTGCTCAGCGCCCGTCTCATTGGTTGTACTAAATTAGTCACCTGGACAGTCCTGTGCATGAGGTTACCTGCGTAAGGCTTACAGGCAAGTTACTCTAGATGATCAGTTATTTTATCACATTGTATTCTATTGGTACAATAGTCTATATTTGCTGACTGTCTAAATAAGCATAGTTACAAGATGTTAAAGCTTTATTTAAAATTATTCAATTAGCTCTGGTTTACTCGTTTGTAAATATATTGAGTAATATACCTGTCTATTAGTGGAAACTTTTACCTACATTAAGACTTTTGATGATTATTAAAGCAAAATTTAATTCTAAAAACGCCTGCTATGTGATAAACTGTTCAACAGCGGCTTGAGTGTTACACTCATAGTGAAACTGAACGTTCCACCAAAGGCAGGTGAAGAATGTTGACAAAATTATTAGTTAAATTCTGGCAGTTATAAGGTGTTTCTTGTGAACTATCATATTTCAATCCTTGAAACACAGACCAAAGACTTTTAATCTAGCAAGCGTCACATCCCCTACCCCCCCCCATCCTATGTGAATGAAACTAGCCATCCTGAGTCAGTGTCGTCCATGCTGCAGCCATCCCCAGAGACGCCTAAATTAACATTAACGTCTTGTGTAACCAAGTACTATATTTTTTCCAATATAAGTAAATATTAATGTATATTTAAATTGTGTATAGGTCTGATAGTTGAAGGAAACAACGTGAGTGTATTCCAACTTGTCTCCCTCGCCTAATAAATAACATATAATAGGTCACATCAAAAACTATTTTAAGTACAGTGTGTTAAAATGTGTGAACTGTTGTGGATCAGTGCATGAACGAGCATAGACTGAGAAGTTAAATGTGAAGCGTTCTTCACGTTCATGTTTGGCTGCCGGGTTAACGACCACTTGGCCGTTGTTGAGAACGTTCGTGTTTGGCTGCCGGGTTAACGACCACTTGGCCGTTGTGTTGAGAACGTTCATGTTTGGCTGCCGGGTTAACGACCACTTGGCCGTTGTTGAGAACGTTCATGTTTGGCTGCCGGGTTAACGACCACTTGGCCGTTGTGTTGAGAACGTTCATGTTTGGCTGCCGGGTTAACGACCACTTGGCCGTTGTTGAGAACGGGCTTTGGATAAGTCAAGTCTGAGATTTTGCCATTCGGTGGTAAGTCAGCTTTATAGATGAAGCAAAATCTGACCTGATCGATTGTTTTCCGGGATGTTTCTCAAACTTTACAAGATGTTCAATTTAGTATTTTGATGTATTTAATGTGTTTTTCAGGTATGTACGAGGGTGCATCAGTACAACAGCACTGCAGGTATGGTCAACCAGACCCATGAACTTGGTCTTTTACAACGCTACTGCAGGTATGGAGGGATTAAAGTTACTTGGAAAAGCTTCTCTCGAATCGCAGTTGGTCATTATGTAGTTGATACATATTCCCACCTAAGTACCATAGGTGAAGGGAACACGTTTAATAATTTTAATAGTTTAACACACTATATCTTGAAGCAGTGATCCTCTAATAGGTATAGTCTAAAGTACTCTATGCGTTAGCCACTTCCGAGTGGTTAACCATTCTTCAGGCCCATAATCTGAAGATTAAGTTGTGGTGTATTATATAGTTAATGTTAAGCTAACAATTTCGGTTAAATTTCAATCCCCTCCTCTGTCCATATTTCTGTTAGTCTGTCTTCTATCCCACCAGTCCAATGAAATAGATGTATATATATATAAAAATACCCAAGAGGGTGATGCTTCACTTGGGGTTAGGGGAGACTGGGAAGCGAAAAGTTTTAGCGTGAAGGGAAAGTACCGGGGCTAAACCTAGCAAGCTGAATATACCGTCGGACAGTTTCGGGAGGCTGAGCACTTGCAGCTACGTGGCCATCAGTATCGTGCACAAGGTATTGGTAGCCCTTGAATGCTGTAGCAGTTCTGCAAGTCGACAAATATTGTGGTCAGGCGGCAGGACCTGTGAAGTGTTAAGGTGAACGTTTCTGGGTCTCTGGAACGCGGTAACGTGGTGTTCCTGATTTGTAACTGCAAAGTCTCTTTTTATTGGGGAAGAAAATATTATATAATAACTGGCGGAGCTCCTATAACCACAGATAACGGCATTAAGAGCAAGGACACTAACTACGTCCTTTTATTCCAAGCTAACAAAGAAGGCTCCGAAGGAAGCAAGCTAGTTTAAATATATGAATGAGTCTTTAGGGTCGACCACTGAATGGAATGAACAGAGGACTCGTTTTGTGTAAACCTGTTTTTCATTGATAAACAAGTGGTTTGTTGGCTGGATTAACAATCATTTGTCCTTTATTGACGAGGGCGGTCTGGCCGATTAAAGTACTATTCTCCAACAGTGCTTCACTGACATCCGCTTCTCTAATAGCAAGTCTGTAAATGCTTCACTAGTGTACTACAAACACAAATAATAGCCAAAAAAACTAATTACATAATGTATGCCTAATATACATTGAATTTTATTGTATATTAAATTATGAATGGGAACATATTTTTATTACGGTGTTAAAATTGATGAACCCGTCTCGTGGGACGGCCTCTGCACTAACAAGCCTGGCCTGAGGACGAGTTGAGTAGTGTGGCTGGTGTTCACTATAGTGTGCGGAAGCCATAAAATGCTGCATGCCTAAATATTTCTGCTGCAGCCACACTAACACTTGCTCTGATCATCGTTCCTTTAATCTGGCAGTACGAATTGTTTTCCACCATGAAGAGGATGACCTCAGTTACATATACGAGGCACTGTTGTTTGGGCCTTATTTGTGGTCCACCAGACTCCTCCTTCCTTAGTTCTCCTGTAATTTTAGCCTTAAGGTAATACAAAAACCTCTGCCAGTGCTTTGGCATCCTCTCTGGTGTGCCTGAGTTTAGGGCCAACAAAGTGGGTCGTGTACTTCAGTCTCGGGCAGTAGGTTAAGGAGTGCTCCAAATGACTTGTTTATTATCACCTAGACCATCTAGGTCGTAACACTTTCAACTGAGAATATTCGACGGAACTAAATCTTTTGTATGGGACTTGCCTCTTTTTGTTGTACCAATATCTTTTCTCCGTTGTACCCGTAGTCATCTCTTCTATAGCCCTCTTTTAATTGCCTCGTCCATAGTGTCTTAATTCAAAATCTATTGCGCCTCTGCGAGGCCAATGTTACACCTGGCGATCGTTCCCTTGGTTTTCTGAAATTATGTTCAATCAATTGACCTGGTTTCTATTTTTGGGGTTGAACCATGGCCTGCTCGGGGGGGGGGGGGGGGGGAGGGGGAGTAGGGGAAGGGGAAGGGGAAGGGGAAGGTAGGCCCCTGTTATCAAATACCCGCAGGTCATTCCATGATCAGGTATAACTATAGCCACTTTGTTGTGGAACTGGCCTTGGTGACTGGGCGTCTCCTCCTCTTAGCCTCTTTGTCTGGGCCTGTCGTTGTCTCCGGTCTGTTCTCCATCTCACTTTATTAAATTGACCTTTTATTCTTTCATTTGACATGTATACATTTTCTACTGTATCCTCGGTGCCTTATGGAAGAGTTAGGAGTACGGACTGGGTACTCCTTGAAATACTTAGTCAGTCCATAATTTATCTAGGTCTGCTTGGAGTAATAGTTTTAACATCACCACATACAGACAAGGTTAGAAGATTCTCCCTGGCTTCACGTTTTCTCTCAGTTGATGCCGTTGATGGGTTCTGTCAATTTGGTGCTTGCTGCACGGTATTGGCCGGGTTGCCTCTGACTGGAAAAGAACATCGTTTGGTCTAGTTTCCCTTTGTCCAATGACCTTGTGAAAGAATAAGCAAATAGGAGACAAACAAATGCCTAAATCGATAACAATTCCATACACAAGTAATCTTTGTTTCATGTCATGGAAAAGTGCCGAGGGAGGTTAAGAGACCTGCCTTAACAGAAGTGAACCCTCCTGGCCTGGGAGCACGAAACTAACCCTCTACGTTGTATCTCCGACTGGATCCACAGAGTTTCACTGATTTGTATAATCAACACTGGTGATAAAGGCATTGTAACAACTCTGGCAATATCCTTGGCCATCCCAGCCCGAGGGCTGCCCATAGATACCCAGCGAGGCAGACCTTGGTCCCAGACCAGAGAATACAGGAGTGCACGGATGGATATGCACTTTTGGAGATTCCACGCTGATATACATCTGGTCGTACTCACTCGCACAACTTAACACAAGTCGTGAAATTCCATTCTCTCATACCAGGACAAACTTGTGGCATCTCCTTATTCAAATGGGTGATGTAGTCGTTCGTGTCTGTGCAGCCTGAGATTTACTACCTATGGTATTTATATTAACAATTTTGTTTCCTTGTAGTTTCCCTTTCGGTATGCCAGGCTTTGGCTTTCTGGTCCCTTCCATAAGTTATCCCTACTCCCACTATATATTCAAATGTAAATACAGTGATCACTCATTCCCATGGGGCTTCGGACTTAATTTCTCATGGGGCTTCGGACTTAATTTCCCATATGTGTGAATCGTTTAGTAAATTCGAGGTAAAGTCAAGCAGGTTCATCACTACCTCTAGTCATGTGGGTCCCCTGACATGTTGGCTTA
>NC_091161.1:44685354-44823605 GCF_040958095.1 Procambarus clarkii
ACCTATAAGTTAAACAATCCTTGTAAATATTTATTGTATGTATGTACCTTACCTAAATAAAATTGTATTGTATTGTAGTTTTAGGCTCTTTAGTCGGTCCCAATAGTTTAGATGTTTTACTGAGTGGATTCTAGCAGTAAAGGATCTCTGCACGCTCTCCAGGTCAGCAATTTCTCCAGTTTTGAAAGGGGCTGTCATTGTGCAGCAGTACTCCACTCTAGAGAGCACAAGCGTTTTGAAAAGTATCATCATCGGTATAGCATCTCTAGTGTGGAAAATTTTTGTTATCCAACCTGTCATTTTTCTTGCAGTTGTGACGGCTACTTTATTGTATTCTTTAAAGGTAAGGTCTTCCGACATGAGTACACCCAGATCCTTTACATTACCTTTTCGTTCTATGTTATGATTTGCCCGAGTTTTGTACGTGGTTTCCGTTTTTATTTTTTCGTTTTTTCCATAGCGCATGAGCTGGAACTTATCTTCGTTAAACACCATATTATTTTCTGTAGCCCATAGAAAGACCTGATCTACATCTGACTAGAGGTTTGCCGTGTCCTCTGTTGCCTACTCTCATGAAGATCCTAGTGTCATCTGCAAAGGGTGATACAGTGCTATAGGTTGTGTTCTTGTCTATGTCCAATATGAGGATGAGAAAAAGTACTGGAGCAAGCACAGTACCCTGGGGGACTGAGCTCTTCACGGTTGATGGGCTGGATTTTATTTTGTTGACTATTAAACATTGGGTTCTGTTGGTCAGGAAATTGTAGATTCCTTTTGAATGCATTTTATGTGCAATAACACCATGGTCACATTTATCAAAAGCGTTTGCGAAATCTGTGTAAATTACATCAGCGTTTTGCTTGTCTTCCATAGCATCTAATGCCATATCATATTGGTCCAGCAACTGCGACAGGCAAGAGCGCGCTGTTCTGAAACCATGTTGTCCGGGGTTATGGAGATGCTGTGATTCCATGTATTTTGTGATCTTACTTCTTAGCACTCTCTCAAAAATTTTTATGATGTGCGATGTTAGTGCTATCGGTCTGTAATTTTTTGCCTCTGCCTTATTTCCTCCTTTATGGAGTGGTGCTATCTCTGCTGTTTTTAGTATGTCAGGGATAACGCCAGTATCTAGGCTTTGTCTCCACAGAATGTGAAGGGCCTGCGATAGTGGTTTTTTACACGTCTTGATGAATATGGAGTTCCAAGAATCCGGGCCTGGTGCTGAGTGCATAGGCATATTGTTTATGGCTTCTTCAAAATCTAGTGGGGATAGGGTGACGTCTGATATATGATTTGATGTTGGTATCATATCCATGAAAAATTCATTTGAGTTATCAATCTTTAGTGTGTTTAATGGCTCGCTGAAAACAGAGTCGTACTGCTTCCTCAGTAGCTCGCTCATTTCTTTGTTGTCATCGGTGAAAGTTCCATCTCCCTTTCGCAGAGGCCCGATACTAGATGCGGTTTTTAATCTTGATTTTGCATAGGAGAAAAAATATTTCGGATTTCTCTCTATTTCACTGATGGCCTTTTGCTCTCTTTGCCTCTCCTGGGTTTTGTATGATTCCTGTAGCTTCCGTTCAATTGATTCTATTTCTCTTCCTAACCTTCTTCGCCATTCTTGAGATAGGGTGCGACTCTCAAGTTGTTCCGCGATTCGTTTTCTTCGCCTATATAGGGAACGGCGTTCCCGTTCCAATCTGTCTCTCCCTCTTTTTTCTTACGGGTATGCGGTTTGAACATATTTCTAGTGCTACTGAGCTTATTTTTTCCAGGCACTGGTTCAGGTTTGTATTTTCTAGCTGTTCTTCCCAGTTTATTTCTGTGAAGTCCTGGTTTATTTGCTCCCAGTTTATCTGTTATTATTGAAGTTGAATTTGCTGAAATCTCCTCCACCGGGAATCTGGACTGGTTTTGAAGGTCTACTCCCCATGGTTGTCATAACTTCAATTAAGTTGTGATCTGAGTAACAGGTATTTGTAATCATTATGTTCCTGATCAATTCATCATTATTAGTGAAAATGAGGTCCAGCGTGTTCTCCTTCCTAGTTGGTTCTACTATTTGCTGGTTTAAGGCAAACCTGTCGCACATCCGTAGCAGGTCATTTGCATGTGCCTGTTCGTTTAGGCTACTTCCCGGTATTCTTTCTGATATTACTGTATTAGCCAGGTGCTTCCATTTCAGGTGCCGTAGGTTGAAGTCCCCAAGTAGGTATGATGTTCGGAGCTGGATTTGTGAGGTTTTCAAAGCAGTGTTCTATTTTCATTAGTTGGTCTTTAAACTGCTGAGGGTTTGCCTCCGGTGACTTATATACAAGGACAATAACTACATTAGAATCTCTATTTTAATTATCAGCACTTCCACCATATCATTTGAGGTGTTTAGCAGCTCAGTACAGATGAGTGTGTCTTTGATGTAGAGGCTGACTCCACCCTGAAGCCGGTGTTTCCTATCACATCTGAAAAGATTGTACTCTGAGATCCATATTTCACCATCATGGTAGTCCTTGTGTGGGTTTCTGTTAGGGCTGCAAACACTGCATTTGCCTCATGAAGGAGACCATCTATAAAGTGAACTTTGTTGGATTTGCGTGTTTTTACCCTGGATGTTAGCAAATATAAATGGCCACTGCTTATTTTAAAATAAGCGGGGAAATTCTGGAAGGAGCAAAAACATTTACGCAGCGCTCAGTGAGAGCTGCGCGCGCCGTGGGGGGGGGGGGGCGCACAATTTAAGCAAACGCTCAAGGATTTTCGTCCTCAGTCCTACACAGCTCCGGTCCGCTCCGCTCGAAAACACTCCTTCACTCCATGTGGTCTACTTCTTCCCCATAGAAGTGCGGATTCGCCCTCAGAGCACATTATGGACCCTACACCAGCAGCTGTGGCCCCTGCTCTAATGGACCTGCCCTTTGGGGCCCCTCGACATCCCAGAGCGTCCCGCCAGGGGCGTCTGGCCTGCAACAGGATCTAAGGTATGGTCTCGCCTGGGTTCGCACGAGGAGCGTGGTGCCCCTCCTAGGCTAGGACTGTCCCCGTGTAGGCGTGTGCCCAGCGCCATGCCCCCCGGGCTTGCTTCTCGTGCCCTAGCTGCTTTCCTGGGCCCCAGTGTCCCCCCTTGTGGGCACTGGCCCCCCCCCCCGGGCCCTCTTCGGGCAACCCCCCCCCTCCCTGGCCTCGTGCCCCAGCTGATGATCTAGCTCCTCCCGGGCCCCTGTTTGGGGGCCCAGTGCTCACGTCCCAGCTGGCTGCGCCCTGCCTGGGCTGGAGGGGGCGGGCGGGCCCCCACGTTTGCCCCTTCTACTCCACGCGGGAACCTGGTCTGGGGGGCCTCCTCCCTAGCCCGGGACCCAGCTGGTGGCCCAGCAGCTACCGGTCCAGCCGTCGGTGTCCACGAGCGGATATCCCAGCGCCGTCGTTCCAGCTGGCGGCGGGCCAGCTGCTGATGTTCCAGCTATAGGGGCAAGCTGATGATCCAGCAGCTGACGCCTAGGTCGGCCGCGTACAGTGGGGGGACGCTGGGGGGCCCCCCCTGCTGGGCTCGGCGCCGTAGGAGTGGACGAATAGTGGACGCTTGGAGCTCCTCCCTACGTCAACGCTCCGTCCCTAAGGGCGCTTTTGGCTTCCGCTCTGCGCTGGAGGAGGGGACGTTCGTTTCTGCCTTCCCTGCGTCTGCCTCTGAAGGAAGTATCGTGTTTTCGTTGCCTGGGGTCCGCTTTCGCTACCTCTTCTGGTGTTGCTGACTTTTTCTTCCTCTTTATATAATTTTTCTTTCCCTCATGCTGCGCTTTTTCATGTTTTTTTTTTTGTTTGTACTGCTACTCTTTTCGTTTATTTTTTACCTCCCCGCTTATTGCATTATTATTGTTATTATTTATTAATTTTCATGTTTATTTTACTTATGTCCTTTTCTGTGCCTCCATTTATTCGTTTCTCCGTTTTCCATATTTATTTTATTTAAGTTTAATTATGTCCTTATTCAGTTTATACTGTTACTCTTTCTTTCGTTTGTTTATTTTACACGTTTATTCGTTATTTATTTACTTTATTTCAGTTATATTTTGTCCTCCTCTTTGTCATGCTCACTTTTTTGCTTATTACAACGTTTTGTATTTACTTTGTTTTATTGTAATTATATTTATTTATTATTATGCCTTTTTCTGTTTGTACTGCTCCCCATTTATTCGTTTATTTATTTACCTCCCCGCTTTATGCATTTTATTTTAGTTTTACTTATGTCCTTATTCTGTGTTACTGCCTTCATATATGCGTTTATTCCGTTTTATTATTTAAGTTTCTTATGTCCTTATTCTGTTTATACTGTTACATTCATTCGTTTGTTTATTTTATACGTTTATCCGTATTTATTTACTTAATAGCCCTGCCCTGGTGACTCTCTATTACTCCCTCGTCTATCCATATCTCAACTATGGTATTTGTGCTTGGGGTTCTACTACCCAAAATCATTTACGTCCTCTAATTACTCAACACAAAGCTGCTATTAGGACAATATCCAACTCTGGCCCCAGACATCACTCGGTACCCCTACTCAAATCTCTGAATATGTTAGACATTAAGTCACTGCACATTCTCTCATGTGTATTATACATATATAAAACGCTAAACTATAATGCTAATCCTGACCTCAAAAGCTTCATAGAAGGTTGTAACAGAACCCATGAGCACCACACCAGAAATAAATACAGTTTTGATATTCCTAGAGTACGACTTAAACAAACTAGAAATGCTCTACAAATCAAGGGACCCAGATTGTGGAATGACCTTCCCAACCATGTTAAAGACTGTACCTCTCTCAACCAGTTTAAGATAAAACGAAGCTATACCTAATAAATTCCCTGTAACCTACCTTACCCCTCTAATGTCATCCAATGTCTGTTTTTTTAAAAGAGCGCTGTTTGTCGACAGAATTGTATTTGTGCTGCTTTTTCAGCTATGTTTTCATTCCATGTTTTCATTTTACTCTTTATGCTCAGTTAGTATTAAGCTTTAGTCATTTAAGTTTTTTTATGCCCGAAACGCTTTACGTACATATGCACACACACACACATACATTCACAAGCAATAAATAGTACCTTACTAATATAACGAAGTTTTCACTAAGAAAATGTAAAAGAGAGACATAAGCACTAGAAGGATAGGGAAAAAGCACAAAATACTCCTTCCAAAGTACTAGGTCGCAGGACCATTAGCCGGCTAACAGGGCGGGCCCGCCCAGCTAAGGGCTCCACAGGGGTCCCGGCTAAGGGCATAACGGACTGGCCCAGCTAATGGGCCTAGTACGGGGCCGACCGAGGGCATGGCGAAAAATGCCAGAAAAAACGATAACAAGTAAAGCAGAGGGAGGGT
The DNA here is from genome assembly GCF_040958095.1 of Procambarus clarkii. Classification (NCBI taxonomy): domain Eukaryota; kingdom Metazoa; phylum Arthropoda; class Malacostraca; order Decapoda; family Cambaridae; genus Procambarus; species Procambarus clarkii. The sequence continues at coordinate 44,690,725 of NC_091161.1, forward strand.
AGAAGTAAGGCGACTAAAACCCGGACTTAATCATAAAGAACTTAAATAAGTAGTAGTATGATACAGTAGGAACTGTATAAATAGATAAATAAGTAAATGTCCCACACTGGAGAGGAGGAAGTAAGCAGGGAAACCCTAACCTTAACAAACCAACAATAACGTAGCATGCACAACACGAACACTAGTGGTCAACAAGGGCAAAATAAGGGCCTAACAAACAACAGTTGCCAAATGTAAACTGTAAAATCCTGCCTCTGAACATCAGCAGCTGGAACACCTGCAGCTGGACATTGGCAACTGGTGCATCAACATCTGCCAAAGATAAATAAATAGTGGCAACTGGCCACCAGGGAAAACTTCGGTTATAAGTAGAAGTCCAACTGTAAGACAATTAGGGACCATATAGAACCTGGGAGCCAACAAGGAAATGGAGAGTATCTTCTGCCGCTGCCGAAGATACAAAATTAGCGGCAACGGGCCAAGGGGGAAACTGCAGCAGTAAGGGAAGTGCGACTGCAAAACAGATCATGCTCAAAATAATGCTGGAATATAACTCTTTAGAGAAAACGGGATTAATGCATGAAGCTGAAATAAATTACAATCAAATACAATAAACTGAAAGGAGTGCTAATAGGCACAACGTCGGCTGGAACACTTCTGCTGGAACTTCGGGGGCTGGCGCGTCGGCAGCTGGACCCTTGGGAGCTGGAACGCAGTAGGATGGGAATTATCAGTTGTGACCGCTTCAACTGGAACATCAGGAACAACTTCAACCGTAGCATGGGAGCTGGTCCAACAACCGCTGGAACGCCAGCAGCTGGACCATGTTCCACCTGAACAGCAGCAAGCTGGGACAGCAACAGCTGTACCCACAGCAGCTAGAACACCGACTGTCGGGAATGTCAGCAGCCGGAACACCAACAGCTGCAGCATCTGGACACCAAAATTGAGCAACAACGTAGGAAGAGTGGCGGCTCGGACACTAGGGCAGACGGCTGGACCAGCTGCAACAGACCCAACCGAGCATCGGCCGCTAGAACACAGTGACACGTCGCAGGAAGAACATCGGCCGGACATCAACCCCTGAACGAAGGCAGCTAAGACGTCGGTGGCTGTGAAAACCTTCCGGGCTACACCGGGCAGACAACACGTCTGGATAAACCAGCGGCCTGGGGGGCCGCTGTGACTTCCGGGCTACACCGGGCAGACAACACGTCTGGATAAACCAGCGGCCTGGAAGGCCGCATATTTATATGACCAATATAAATATAATACCTGAATAACATCGCCGGCTTAACTCATCACAGGAAGAACGTCGGCTGGAGAGCAGCCCCTGAACGCAGTCAGCTAAGACGGCAGTGGCTATGACAACCTTCCTGGCTACATTGGGCAGACAAAAACGTCTGAATAAACCAGCGGCCTGGGAAGCAGCAGTATCTTCCGGGCTACACCGAGCAGACAACACATCGGATAACCAGCGGCCTGGGAGGCCACACATGTCTGGATAAACCAGCAGCGGGGAGGCTGCAGATTCTTTCGGGCTACACCGGGCAGACAAAACGACTGGAAACGTTTACTGGTACTGGTAAACGAAACTGGTACTGTCTAGCTGTCAGTACTTAATAACTTAATGACAAAGTCAACAAAACAAGTATAAAGGTAAAACGGTAAGTAAAATGACATGCACTTAAGCAATGCATAACTAGCAATAAATTGCTGATGGAACTAATCATAATACGAGTCCAAGATAAACTTAAAGGGAGAGGCATGAGGCCCGAAGACAGCGTCTAGGACATCCTAGCTGACTTTACTTAACTTAAAGGTGAAGCATAAATTAAACAAACATAATTGTAAACCAGTAAAGTAAAAACATGCAGCAAGAGCGATGTAAAATGCGGGAAATTTGCTGAGGAAACTAAACGTAAATGCAGGGCCAGAATAAACTTAAAGCAAGGGGCCCGATCCCTGCAACTATCACATCCTAGCTGACTTTACATAATAACTTAAAGGCAAAGCAGAAGTTAGACAAACAAATGTAAAACCAGCAAAGAAACATGCAGCTTGACACTGCATAAAATTCCTAAATAAATTAAGGAAACTTATGGAAAATACAAGTCCATAAAAACTTAAAGGTAGAGGCTGGAGGCCTGTGACACAGCAGCTAGCATAACCTAGCTGACCTTACCTAATAACTTAAAGGCAATAAGCAAAAGTTAAACAAACCTAAATGTAAAACCAGCAAAAGAAAACATGCAGCTTGACACTGCATAAAATTCATTAATAAATTAAGGAAACTTATGGAAAAACAAGTCCATGAAAACTTAAAGCTAAGGGCCGGAGGCCTGTGACACAGCAGCTAGCCTAACCTAGCTGACTTTACCTAGTAACTTAAAAGCAATAAGCAAAATGTTAAACAAACATAATTGTAAACCAGTAATAAATAAATACACATGCAGCAAGACGCTGCATAATTTGCGGGAATAGTTAGCTGATGTAACTAAACGTAAATGCAGGGCCAGTAATCTTAAAGCAAGAGGCAAGGGGGTTGGGGGGCCGTACTCTGCGCCTATCACAGCCTAGCCGAGTTACTTAATAACTTAATGGCTAACAATAGTTAAACAATCACAATTGCAAAACCAGTAAGAGTAAATAACATGCAGCTTGACCTGCATAAATTGCAGTAATAAATTGAGGTAAAATAATGGTACACAATACCAAGATAATCTTAATTAAAGTCAAAGGCATGAGGCTTGTAACTCGGGAACTAGCACAACCTAGGTTACTTTCCTTAATAAATAACTCAATACAAGAAGCAAGAGTTTTAATAAGTTAATAAAACATGCACGAGGGCAATGCATATATTGTAATAATAAATTGCAGAGAGAAACAAATCGTAGTTGCAAGCCCAAGAAAGGTAACAGCAAGAGGCTTGGACCCGCATCACGGGTCTGATAAATAAATTGCGGATAAATAAATTGTGAGGCATAACACATTGGAACTGAAAGACAATATAAAAATTTATATAGCCAGCGTTTAGAGTAGAGTAAACAACAGCACGAATAGGAGCTGGCTTGAGCATTAAATGTCCTGGAACAACAATAACAGCACTACCCAATATATAAACATAGGCATGGGACGAAAGCAAAGGTAAAATTACAGTAAATATTGTAGCTTGAGGAAGCACGCTATGACTAACAGTCAGACTAAAGAAGCACTTATATAAAGAACATAAATAATAATTAACGGCTACACGAGAAGTTGCCCAAGCAGCAGACCTTACGTCGACTGAGTGAGGGAGCTTAAGGTACAAGGCTGAGCAGATGGGGGAGGTGGGGGGTGGGGGGGTGGACAGGCTTCCTCCCGATTGTGCTTCAAATAACAGCCACCTACTGGAGAAAAAACCAGTGCCCCATAACAACACCGAGGGTCACCTCCCCCTCTAGGTCCACTGCACCTGCATTTGGTCACCAAGGCTGAACCAATAGGCGTGCTTCAGGGACGCGCCACGGAGGGACCGTGGCGCGCCAAGACAAACACTGTACCTTAAATGTTGAGAAGGGCAGGATGCCCCTGACGGGTCGCTCTGAGTCGTTGTCGATAGGAACTGGTGTAAGGTCCATGCTGGGGGAACAGTTGAGATTAATTTAATTACACTAATTACAATTCATGGGAATATTTCTTAGCTATCTGCAGGCTTAACACTTTGGGGGTTCCGGCGGAGCACCCCCAAAGATACAGCAAATGCTTAGCATGCTAGAACAAGTGCCCCTTGAGCACGTCTGCGGGCCGTCCCTTTCAAAAATAAAACAGAGGATGCAGAGGATCCCGGGAGGAGGGTGGGGGTTTTGTAAGAGAGCAGCTGCTGGCTTGTCGGGAAAAGGGGCCACGCAGTCTGTGGCCGGGTTTATATAACCTCGGCTCGTTGCGCGCGCAGCTTGGGTGGTTAAAGTCAGCTTCCAGACATACGTTTTCTCTTCCCTCCGAAAACCCACCGTTTTTGGGAAAAAACAGTGTTCTTAACATCATTTCTGATTGGGGAGAAAAAACAAGCCAGGAGTGGGGGGACCTTAATTTATTAAGTAATGTTTACAGAGCAACTGCTGTACCACAATAAAAGATGTCGTGTAACATGACTGAGTAGAATGCCATTACTGCAAAGATGCAACTAAGGGAATGAGTCGTAGGACATTAACCGTGCCTAGTGCCGGCTAGCCGAAGCAATGTTGCAGTACTCGCTTAATACTATAATTAAACACAATGCCAGAGGTAATTGAGTGGCACAGCCAGTACAGTATGTATAAAATATATTCTGTATACACAGAGGACATAGAAAAGAAATAGATAAGAATTTCCAGGGGTAATGATATGCTAGTGCCTAGTTTACATGTAAAGTCTGCAACCCCCAACTTGCACTACAAGAGAGCACTTGACATATGGTAAGTAGCTGCGGGCAGCCCTAGACTTGGGGATCCGGCGCAGCACCCCCACTCCGCAGGCCAGCGAAGCCTCTTCCCCACCCCGCGAAGGGCGACGTGCCCGTTCGCCGCAGAAGTAACTTATCTAGGTAATGGAATGACGTCTTGCCTGACGTAGGAGTGGAACGCATCACTTTTCCACCTGCCAACTGCTCTGATTGCTGCCGGTGCCAGGCCATCCTTGGACATCTGCATGGCCCTGCCGATTCTGAAGGAGTGCGGAGCATAATCGTTTGGAGGCAGGCCTAGTGCTCGAACGGCAACACGGAGCACCCATATAAAATCTTGTCTGGTGACCGGGGCGCCCGATTCACCAAGGAAGATAGGTCCTGGTTCCATGCCCCGTCGTCTTATGTAGTTCGCCATGGCACGGACCAGGCAGTACTTGCTATAGGGGTCTGCACTCAGGGTTAAAGTGGGGGTACGCCCTGCACTGTGCTTGTAGAAGGCAAACGCGATGTCGATCCCTGTCCGTGATAAAGTTAACTGGTCCAAGCATAGCATGTGTTGCCCCTTCCCCGTATAGGTCACCTCCCCTGGCTGGAGGCAGGCGTAGAAGGCGAGGGAGAAGAGCGCTCGGTAGCAGGTCTTCTTGTAAGTCGAGCGGCAGACACCTCGCAGGGCCCCCAGTAGTCGATGCAGTAGTCGTCTGGTCACGGGCAATCGTCGTGCGGGGAGCCGTTGGGCCTTGTTGCGCGCTCCTTAAGTAGTTGTGTGACTAGGAACTGGCGAGTAGGATCCTCCCTACCATGAAGCTTGAACATGAAGGCGATTGCCGCAAGGTAGGCGCTGAGAGAGCGGAAAGCCAAACCTAGAGACAGCAGCGACTGCAGGAAGTTCGCCAGTGTCGTGGACGAAGCCTCGAAGAGACACTCCCGTCTCCTGTCGTTTGATACATACGCCACGTACTCCGCCTACTAATGTTGATACGCTCGCCGTGTCGCAGGCTGCAGGGAGTCGAGCAGCGTCCTTACAGTTTCAGGGTGAAGTTGCAGGGCAGGTGCTGCGGGATTGCGGTTGGCTTCTCGGCGAGTCCTGCGTCTTGCAGGAACGAGGGCGGCAGTACCTGCAACCGGGAACTTGCCCGGGAGGTGTGATGGAAGAAGCGTAATATTATGGGTGAGGAGGAGGATTGCCAGTGGCCGGACCAATTGCATGAGGAGGGGGCACCTGGCGGACAGACATTGCAGCACGTTTACCACAGCGGCGTTGTCGGACCTACACACAAGCCTCTCGTTTGCTAACACTGTGCACCCCCACTCCGGCACGTTTACCACAGCGGCGGCATCAAGTGCGTCTGTGTCCACTGGCGTTGTGATGTGTGTCTTTCTTCCTGCTCTTGTCCTGAGTGGGGTGACGGGAATGATTCTCCTTGGCGGTGGCGACTCGAGGTTTGGCCTGGGGGCACGGGCAGTAGGCAGGGTGTCGCTTGTGGCAGCGAGGGCAGTGCTTGAAGGTGCAGGAGGGGACAGAGCAGCCTGCCCCGGTTGCGTGGAAAGCGTAGCAGTATCCCGGTGGTAGTCCGTAGGCCCGTGCAGTAGAGAGCGAACGTTCAGCTGGGGAGGCGACGGTGCGAGGCACCACCTGAATCCGCTCCTGCACTGCACGTTGTACCGATCGAATCTCCAGGTCGAGTCTTAATGCGGTCCAAGGGCAGCCCGACCTCTCCTTGTCCCACCTGAATGCCTCGTCGTACCACATCCAGTCGCCTCGGAGGTTGCGCTTCATGGACTTCACGTAGCGGATATAAGTGAAAAGCGCCCGCCCCTCGGCGGGATGTCGCTCCAGGTAGATTGAAGCAAAGATGTCAAAGCCGTGTCCCCACTGCTCCGGCGTCAGAGGCGGCAGGTTCTTAGTGGATAACTGGGCCTCAGAGGGAGTGGCATGGCGTGTCTCTGAGGGCCTGGCATCGCGTTCATAAGCCAGCAGCTCGCGCAGGTCGATGTACTTGTTTGCCCAGACTTTTTCTCTTAGGGCCAGTGGGACGTGCTCGCCTAGCATGGTGACGGTGTTGCCTCGCGTCCCCCAGGGCTGTCCCACCCAAGGACTAGGGGTAGGGGGGAACGAGCTCTCTTGGCGGTACTCACCGTTGAAGGACGCGCTGGAAGAGCTGTGTCGCCGTGTCGCGTGGCTCCTTGCCCTTGACCGTGTGCGGCGCACAGGAGGGGAGGCTGTGTGTGTAGGCCGGTTCGTGAGGGAGTTTATGTCGCCCGCTCCGCCGGGGTTCGAAGTCTGCCGTCGCCTCGAATCGGAGGGGGCCCTCCGAACCTGAGCATTGAGCGTCTGCAGCGTTGCCCAGTCGGCGGCCGAAAGTTGTGGGGGTTGGTCGGCCGCGCCCCCCGTGGCCACGCCGGTTGGGTGTGCATCGTGGATGTGGTCGCCGTCCGAGTCAGAGCCTCCTGAAGAGGCCTCCGAGGAGGAGGCAAAGCGAGCGGGTTTCACCCTTGCCCTGGGTGGTTGCGTCCTAGCGCCCCTTCGTCGCTGTCCTCTTGTTGACGCCGTCCTTGTCCTCTTCTTCACCGTGGGGGGGGGGCCGGCATCCCCGTACTGCGGAGAGGGGAAAAATATAAACGGGCGGCCAGGGCAGGACAGGAAAGGAAACATGGCTAAGCATGTAAGCAAGATAACTTATAACCATGTAAAGCAAAGCATGGCAGGGAAAAAAAAAAAAAAAAAACTTGAGCCATGGACATGACATACCATAAGCATAAGTAAACTGAAATAAGTAAAATAAATAACAAGTAAAATGCGTAAATAAAATAAAACAAAAAGTATCAGGAAGCAGAAAAAAAAGCATGAATAAAACGAAATGATAACTAAATAAATAAGCGAAAAGTGAACAAAGCAAACAGAATAAGGACAGAAGTAATAACTGAAATAAAGGAATAAATAACGAATAATACAGAGAAATAAAGAAAACGAATGAAAGCGTAGCAGTAAAAAAAAAAAAGCATAAGTAATAACTAAAAGTGAAAACGGAGAAAGACGAATAAATGGGAGGAGTAAAACTGGATAATGACATAAGAAGTAAGAGAATAAATAACGTATGAAACGGAATGATAAAATAAATGCATAAGTGGGTAGCAGACGAACAGAAATAAAGGCAAAGTAAAATAAATAAAGTAAATAAATAACGAATAAAACGGAAAATATAAATAACGAAAAGAGGAGCAGAAAAACCGGGAAAACATGACTAGAAACATTAACGCTAGAGAAAGCGTATAAATGTGAGCAGTGCAAACAGAGCAAGGGCAAAAGTAATAACTGAAATAAAGTAAATAAATAATGAGTAAACGTATAAACAAACAAATGAAAGTGTGGCAGTATAAGCAGAAAAGGAACAAAAGTAATACCCTAAGTAATTAAATAAATAAAGAATAAAGGGAGAAAACGAATAAAAGGAGGCAGTATCACAGAATAAGGACATAAGTAAATAAAGAAAATTAATACATAAAGCAGGGAGCTAAGTTAAACTAATAAAGGGAAGCGGTACAAACAGAATAAGGGCATAATAAGGGAAACAAAACGTAGTAATAGGCGAGTAAAAATGGGCAGGACAAACAGGATAAGGACAAAAGTAATAGCTGCAATAAAGTGAATAAAGAACGAATAAACTTAAAATAAGCAAACGGAAGAATGTGTAACAGTAAAACGGAATAAGGACATAAGTAAACTTAATAATAAAATAAATAATGAATAAACGGAGAAAGCGAAAATGGAGGCATTAACCCAGAGGCAGTAATAAGTGAAAATAAAATATATAATGAGTAAATAAAATAAATATAAGTAAATAAACTCGGAAATAAACTAAAAATAAATTTAACAAACTTTAATTAATTAATACTTAAATAAACAAAAACAAAATGAACTTTAATAATTAAAAAAAAACAAAAATATAAATTTAGTAAATAAACTAAAATGAAATGCCAGGACATAAGAAAACTTAATAATAAAATAAATAAAGAATAAACGGAGAAAGCGAAAATGGAGGCATTAACCCAGAGGCAGTAATAAGTGAAAATAAAATAGATAATGAGTAAATAAAATAAATATAAGTAAATACTCGGAAATAAACTAAAATAAATTTATAAACAAACTTTAATTAGTTAATAAACTTTAAAATGAGCAAAACAAAATGAACTTTAATTAATTAAATAAACCGAAATATATAAAACTGTAAATAAACTAAAATTAAATGCCAGGACATAAGGAAACTTAATAATAAAATAAATAATGAATAAACGGAGAAAGCGAAAAAAGGAGGCAGTAACACAGAATAAGTAGATAAGGGAAATTAAAATAATGAGTAAATCAAATAATAAGTAAATAAAAGAAATAATAATAGTAAAAAATATAAGAGACATAAAGCAGGGAGGAAAAATAAACGGATAAAAGAGTAGCAGACAAACAGAATAAGGTCAAGAAGGGAAACAAAGCGTAGTAATAAGCGAAAAAAGAGAGCAGGACAAACAGGGGAAGGGCAAAAGTAATAACTGAAATTAAAAAAAAAAAAAATAATGTTTATTTAGGTAAGGTACATACATAAAAGAGATTTTACAAAGAGTGATGGATTTATAGTTAGAGCTAGTACATACAATGCCTAATCCCACTATTACACAAAGCGTTTCGGGCATAAAAAAACTTAAATGACTAAAGCTTAATACTAATTGAGCATAAAGAGTAAAATGAAAACATGGAATGAAAACATAGCTGAAAAAGCAGCACAAATACAATTCTGTCGACAAACAGCGCTCTTTAAAAAAACAGACATTGGATGACATTAGAGGGGTAAGGTAGGTTACAGGGAATTTATTAGGTATAGCTTCGTTTTTATCTTAAACTGGTTGAGAGAGGTACAGTCTTTAACATGGTTGGGAAGGTCATTCCACAATCTGGGTCCCTTGATTTGTAGAGCATTTCTAGTTTGTTTAAGTCGTACTCTAGGAATATCAAAACTGTATTTATTTCTGGTGTGGTGCTCATGGGTTCTGTTACAACCTTCTATGAAGCTTTTGAGGTCAGGATTAGCATTATAGTTTAGCGTTTTATATATGTATAATACACATGAGAGAATGTGCAGTGACTTAATGTCTAACATATTCAGAGATTTGAGTAGGGGTACCGAGTGATGTCTGGGGCCAGAGTTGGATATTGTCCTAATAGCAGCTTTGTGTTGAGTAATTAGAGGACGTAAATGATTTTGGGTAGTAGAACCCCAAGCACAAATACCATAGTTGAGATATGGATAGACGAGGGAGTAATAGAGAGTCACCAGGGCAGGGCTATTAAGTAAATAAATAACGGATAAACGTATAAAATAAACAAACGAATGAATGTAACAGTATAAACAGAATAAGGACATAAGAAACTTAAATAATAAAACGGAATAAACGCATATATGAAGGCAGTAACACAGAATAAGGACATAAGTAAAAATAAAATAAAATGCATAAAGCGGGGAGGTAAATAAATAAACGAATAAATGGGGAGCAGTACAAACAGAAAAAAGGCATAATAATAAATAAATATAATTACAATAAAACAAAGTAAATACAAAACGTTGTAATAAGCAAAAAAGTGAGCATGACAAAGAGGAGGACAAAATATAACTGAAATAAAGTAAATAAATAACGAATAAACGTGTAAAATAAACAAACGAAAGAAAGAGTAACAGTATAAACTGAATAAGGACATAATTAAACTTAAAATAAAATAAATATGGAAAACGGAGAAACGAATAAATGGAGGCACAGAAAAGACATTGTATGTGCGTATATATGTGTGTATATGTATATATATATATTTATGTGTATGTATATATTCATTAGTTGCTATACTAATTTATAGTACTGTCATTCATTTTTTATTTCCATCTCGTCCGTAGTAATTTATTATGAGTCTGGGAATTGGTTTACTATTTTCGTCCTTATTTCTGTTATTTTACTATATTAATTACATTAATTCTGATCGGGGAGAAAAAACAAGCCAGGAGTGGGAGGACCTTAATTTATTAAGTAATTTTTACAGAGCAACTGCTGTACCACAATAAAAGATGTCGTGTAACATGACTGAGTAGAATGCCAGTACTGCAAAGATGCAACTAAGGGAATGAGTCGTAGGACATTGACCGTGCCTAGTGCCGGCTAGCCTAAGCAATGTTGCAGTACTCGCAATCAGCTTAATACTACAATTAAAACAATGCCAGAGTTAATTGAGTGGCACAGCCAGTACAGTATGTATAAAATATATTCTGTATACACAGAGGGCATAGAAAAGAATAGATAAGAATTTCCAGGGGTAATGATATGCTAGTGCCTAGTTTACATGTAAAGTCTGCAACCCCCAACTTGCACTACAAGAGAGCACTTGACATATGGTAAGTAGCTGCGGGCAGCCCTAGACTTGGGGATCCGGCGCAGCACCCGCACTCCGCAGGCCAGCGAAGCCGGACCACCACCATAGCCAGTAGGGGGACCACGCTCCTCGTGCGAACCCCAGGCGAGACCATACCTTAGATCCTGTTGCAGGCCAGACGCCCCTGGCGGGACGCTCTGGGATGTCGAGGGGCCCCCAAAGGGCAGGTCCATTAGAGCGGGGCCCGCAACTGCTGGTGTAGGGTCCATAATGTGCTCCGAGGGCGAATCCTCACTTCTAGGGCAAGGAGGAGACCACGTGGGGCGTAGGAGTGAAGGAGTGTTTCGAGCGTAGCGGAACTGTGTAGGACTGAGGGGGAAAATCCTGGAGCGATTGCTTAAATGAGCGCCCCCCCCCCCCCCCCACGGCTCGCGAGCACTCGCTGAGTGCTGCGTAAATGTTTTTTCTCCTTCCCAGAATTCCCCCGCTCATTTTAAAATGAGCAGTGGCCATTTATTTTACATTTACGGATCCCTAGCCTTCCTGGTGTCCATTTCACTTTGCCTCAGATCCCCAGATCTTGGAGTTCTTGGGGTACTGCTGCTCGCAGAATGCTCATTGACACTCAGACTAAACTCATTTACGCCTCTTAAGGCAGTTTCTTAGGCTAACTATTCAGCTCTTAACATGCTTTCGGAGGCCAACATAGAATGGAGATCACTGTAACGGACTCGGTTACCATCCTTATAATTCATGTCACTCTGGACGCAAGCATGTTGCAGTTACGCCTTAAGACCTGTTTCTTATATTTCATTTATGGTTTTATTTTTATATTGATTTGATATTATATACATAGTGGTCATATAAATATTGATTATGTTGGGCTGTTCTATTGTTTTATATTATTCTATTGGATTATTTTGAAATGAATTATTACTTGCTAGATCCCTCCCCCTGGATTAACTTCTGCCCTTGACCCAGATACGGTAACTGGTTTCCCCCCCAACCTTTTTTACTTGTCTGGTTTTTTTCCTGCTAAAGTTCTGCTCGGTTTGGTAGTTACCTTACTTCGCTACAGACTAGTTTCCTGGAAGATCTTTTTCTCTTCCTTTCCCCTCTAGTCACTCCTATTCCCTAGCTGTGCCAGTGTTCCTTTTGAGAGTTTCCGCAGGGTATCACCCTGGCTTTATCCATTAATGACACTTGCCCAGTTCGCTTCTGGAAATGTCCCCCTCCTCTTAGAAACTAATTCCAGCAGTACCCATAAGGAGTAGGTTCCTTGCCCGTCACGTTCATACTGCATGCCCGTTTCTGCCCACCCTTACTGCCTTAATACTTCCAGAACCGACTACGGAAGGCGCACAAGGTACACCATTGATGAACAAGGAAAAGGGATGAAGCCCGAGGGCAGACTACTGCATCCATAAGGTCGACACACATTCCTAGTTACAGCTGCCAGCCGCCGCGTTCGCCCTTCGGGGTTGGGGGTTCCGCACCGCTGGCCCTCGCGGGATTGGGGGTGCTCCGCCGGAACCCTCAAAGTGATAAGCCTGCAGATAGCTAAGAAATATTCCCATAAATTGTAATTAGTGTAATTAAATTAATGCAACTTTCATTTACTACCTATGGATGTAGTTATTAATTGTAATTGATTTCTACTTTATCATTAAAGATTATTCCTTAATACTTTATTGTTATGCACTAGTCAATAATTATTTATCATTCATCCTAATTAGCTATTTGATTCATTAAAAATAATTGCCTATCATTATACTATTTGTTATTATTATTATTTATTATATATTAATAATAATTAATTTATTATTTATTAATTTATTATATATTAACTTATTATTTACCATTATAAAATAAACAAGTCCCCAATCTGAGCACGTTTTCTTCCAACCTCAGAAAAAGAACACTGTTTTTTCCCAAAAACGGTGGGTTTTCTGAGGGAAGAGAAAACGTATGTCTGGAAGCTGACTTTAACCACCCAAGCTGCGCGCGCAACGAGCCGAGGTTACATAAACCCGGCCACAAACTGCGTGGCCCCTCTTCCCGACAAGCCAGCAGCTGCTCTCTTACAAAACGCCCACCCTCCTTCCAGGATCCTCTGCATCCTCTGTTTTATTTTTGAAAGGGACGGCCCGCAGACGTGCTCAAGGGGCACTTGTTCTAGCATGCTAAGCATTTGCTGTATCTTTGGGGGTGCTCCGCCGGAACCCCCAAAGTGTTAAGCCTGCAGATAGCTAAGAAATATTCCCATGAATTGTAATTAGTGTAATTAAATTAATGCAACTTTCATTTACTACCTATGGATGTAGTTATTAATTGTAATTGATTTCTACTTTATCATTAAGGATTATTCAATATAATTATTCCTTAATAATTTATTGTTATGCACTAGTCAATAATTATTTATCATTCATCCTAATTAGTTATTTGATTCATTAAAAATAATTGCTTATCATTATACTATTTGTTATTATTATTATTTATTATATAATAATAATTAATTTATTATTTATTAATTTATTATATATTAATTTATTATTTACCATTATAAAATAAACAAGTCCCCAATCTGAGCACGTTTCCTTCCAACCTCAGAAAATCGTGTTAGTGGAAGTGCTGGAAGCCTTACTAGGTGTTAATATCTGAGGCTCAGGTAAGGAGGCCACTGTTCATTTATTGATTTTATAAATAAATATATATTTATATATTATATCTAATAGTAATAAATATATGTATGTATATATGTCGTACCTAGTAGCCTGAACGCACTTCTCAGCCTACTATGCAAGGCCCGATTTGCCTAATAAGCCAAGTTTTCCTGAATTAATATATTTTCTCTAATTTTTTTCTTATGAAATGATAAAGCTACCCATTTCATTATATATGAGGTCAATTTTTTTTATTGGAGTTAAAATTAACGTAGATATATGACCGAACCTAACCAGCCCTACCTAACCTAACCTATCGTTATAGGTTAGGTTAGGTTAGGTGGCAGAAAAAGTTAGGTAGTCGAAAAACAATTAATTCATGAAAACTTGGCTTATTAGGCAAATCGGGCCTTGCATAGTAGGCAGAGAAGTACGTTCTGGCTAGGTACGACATATATATTATATATATATATATATATATATATATATATATATATATATATATATATATATATATATATATATATATATATATATATATATATATAATATATATATAATATATATAATATATATATATTATATATATATATATATATATATATATATATATATATATATATATATATATATATATATATATATATATATGTCGTACCTAGTAGCCAGAATGCACTTCTCGGCCTACTATGCAAGGCCCGATTTGCCTAATAATCCAAGTTTTCCTGAATTAATATATTTTCTCTAATTTTTTTCTTATGAAATGATAAAGCTACCCATTTCATTATATATGAGGTCATTTTATTTTATTGGAGTTAAAATTAACGTAGATATATGACCGAACCTAACCAACCCTACCTAACCTATCTTTATAGGTTAGGTTAGGTTAGGTTAGGTAGCCGAAAAAGTTAGGTTAGGTTAGGTTAGGTAGCCGAAAAAGTTAGGTTAGGTTAGGTAGGTTAGGTAGTCGAAAAACAATTAATTCAGGACAACTTGTCTTATTAGGCAAATCGGGCCTTGCATAGTAGGCTGAGAATTGTGTTCTGGCTACTAGGTACGACATATATATATATAATATATATTAATATATTATATATTAATATATATATATATATATATATATATATATATATATATATATATATATATATATATATATATATATATATATATATATATATATATATACATATATATATGTAGCAACTGTTAGCAACCCCAATGTCGGCAACTTGCACGCGTCTCACACCACACGCCCTCCGAATTGCTGTGGCCCTCTGCCTTGCTGCCCCAATCCACACCAGATATAGGTGTATTTGTGGCGAGGTGGTGGCTGACAGATACGGCCACCATGGCCTACTCTGCCAAAGCACAGGGGGATGGCACTCGAGGCACAATGAAGTTAACGACATCATCAAGAGGAGCCTCACCACAGCTGGATGCCCAGCTGAAAGAGAGCCCCGTTACCTAACGCCCCGTAACTCTGATGCTCTTATTGGTCGCCCGGATGGTATCACAGTGAACCCCTGGAAGAATGGCAAGCAGTTGGTATGGGACTACACGTGCGTATCAACCCTGGCTAACACCTACATTAACCTCAGTGTTGCACAACCAGGTGGCGCTGCCACCCACAGGGAAGCAGCCAAATCCCGTAAGTATAGTGAACTGGATCACCACTACAATTTTGTCCCCATTGCTTCTGAGACACTCGGCGCCTGGGGTAAAAGTGCTACCAGTTTTTTGAAGGAACTGGGTTCTAGGCTCATTGAAACAACAAGGGACCCAAGAGCTGCAAGCTTTCTTTTCCAGCTCCTCAGTGTGGCGATACAGAGGGGAAATGCGCACTGCATCCAGGGTTCCTGCCCGCCATCTGAGGAGCTGGAGGAACTCGACAACCTATGATAACCATCTTTGTAACCCATATGTAACTCCTTTTTTGTAACAAAGTTCAAATAAAGTAAATATATATGTGTACATACAAAAGAATGGGGGTGGTAGGAGAAGATAATATTAGTGTTCAGTGAGAAACCACAAGGTCTCCTCTGAATACTTTTTATTTTCTTCTCCGAGGCTATGGGTCCCCACATTGGCACCAGAGGTGGTACCCTCACAAACTTTTTATTTTTATATATGTATATATATATATATATATATATATATATATATATATATATATATATATATATAATATATATATATATATATATATATATATATATATATATATATATATATATATATATATATATATACATATATTAGTATATTTTGGTAGCAGTCTTTCCTGTAGACATATATTATTAAATATGACCGAAAAAGTAAGATTAATAATTCTAACACGAATTTTCTTAATCTTTCGTACATTTCTTTTCACTGTTGGAGGTAATTCAAAAATCAATTCTCCAAAATTCATTTTTATTTCTAGTCTGACGCGACACTTGAGCGCGTTTCGTAAAACTTATTACATTTTCAAAGACTTTTCACATACACAACTGAATAGAACTTACATATCTCCGATTTGTTTATATCTACATTTGAGTGAGGTGGATGGGGTGAGGTGGTATTTAATAGGGAATTAATTTCATCAACACAAGACAGAACTCGAAACAATGGGTATTGAAATGGAAGTGATTGTAGAAAGCCTATTGGTCCATATTTCTTGATGCTTCTATATTGGAGCGGAGTCTTGAGGTGGGTAGAATATAGTTGTGCATTAATTGGCTGTTGATTGCTGGTGTTGACTTCTTAATGTGTAGTGCCTCGCAAACGTCAAGCCGCCTGCTATCGCTGTATCTATCGATGATTTCTGTGTTTTTTACTAGGATTTCTCTGGCGATGGTTTGGTTGTGGGAAGAGATTATATGTTCCTTAATGGAGCCCTGTTGTTTATGCATCGTTAAACGCCTAGAAAGAGATGTTGTTGTCTAGCCTATATACTGGGTTTTTTGGAGCTTACAGTCCCCAAGTGGGCATTTGAAGGCATAGACGACGTTGGTCTCTTAAAGCGTTCTGCTTTGTGTCTAGAGAGTTTCTTATGAGTAGGCTGGCCGTTTTTCTGGTTTTATAGTAAATCGTCAGTTGTATCCTCTGATTTTTGTCTGTAGGGATAACGTTTCTATTAACAATATCTTTCAGAACCCTTTCCTCTGTTTTATGAGCTGTGGAAAAGAAGTTCCTGTAAAATAGTCTAATAGGGGGAATAGGTGTTGTGTTAGTTGTCTCTTCAGAGGTTGCATGGCGTTTCACTTTCCTTCTTATGATGTCTTCGACGAAACCATTGGAGAAGCCGTTGTTGACTAGGACCTGCCTTACCCTACAGAGTTCTTGAATTACCTCCAACAGTGAAAAGAAATGTACGAAAGATTGAGAAAATTCGTGTTAGAATTATTAATCTTACTTTTTTGGTCATATTTAATAATATATGTCTACAGGAAAGACTGCTACCAAAATATACTAATATTAAAGCGCACGACCCAGCAGCAAGGAATCAAGCCTTCACGATAAAATATCGCCAGGATCTGATTCGTGATCAGATATACAAGGCAGAGAATGAAATCAAAGACAACAAAACGCAACTACTTCATGCTACAAACGAGTGGAGAAATAGCAACATCGACGAAAGTATCCGTACCCGCATTGAACAACACCTCGACATCCTCACAGACCGACATCACCTCAGCACTGAAACAGGATTATCAAGAAACTTACAACATTATATGGAGGACCTATGGCAATTCCACGACCAAGAGATGGCTTCCTGAACCTTGCAGGAATTAACCTCACTGAGGACCAAGTCACTCTCCTAAATCTGGGCATAAACTGTCACGTTATGTCCAGACCGAGTGAGATGGCCCGGAATCAAAGTAGAGTTGGAAATTCTGTTGGACGACATATTCGACCTCGAGACACAAAAGAAGGTCACTACCAAAGATACCTTACAAGCAGAACTTATTGCAGAAGGAGGAAAGAATCGAGGCAATTACAGAAGCACCATACTGTCCCCCGAGCTCAAAGCGGCAGCTAAAAGCCTTCGTGAGAACAAGGAGATAGTTGTCAGGAGAGGTGACAAGTCGCCAATATATGTCATTCTTAAAAAAGACGAATATCTGGCGAAAATGAACCTCATACTCTCTGACCAAACTAAGTTCCAAAGGGTAATGAAGGACACTACAGCCGAATTGAATGCAAAAGTCAACAAACTGATCGAAACTGTGAACGCCAAGAAATCCGGACTCCACCTGCCAAAGATCATTGGGGAATATAAACCTGGATATGCGTATGGAAATGTCAAGACACACAAGCCTGGAAACGCACTTCGGCCAATCATTAGCCAGATACCCACACCCACGTACAGACTGGCGAAGCGACTCAACGGCCTGCTGACTCATTATGTTCCTTGCCCTTCAGCCTGAAGTCTCCAAAGGAATTTGTTGACTTACTGCGGGGCACACGGGCCACAGGGATAAGAGCCTCGTTGGACGTAGAATCGGTGTTTACCAACGTACCTGTGGACGAGACAATCGGGATGATAGCCGACAGAGTGTATCGTGATCCAGCCTGTACTCCTCTTGACATACCCAAAAATATTCTAAGGAAACTACTCCAAGCTTGTACTAAAGAGGCACCCTTCTTGAGCCCGGATGGGCACATGTATAAGCAAGTAGATGGGGTCGCCATGGGTTCTCCCCTAGGTGTCCTGTTTGCAAACTTCTACATGGGTACCATCGAGCAAAAAGTCTTAGTCGACATGAACTTGAAACCGGCCATATACTGCAGGTATGTTGACGACATTTTTACACAGGTACCTGATGTCAGACATCTGCAGGAGCTGAAGGAGGCATTTGAGCAGAGTTCCGTGCTGCGTTTCACTTACGAGATGGAAAAGGATGGGAAGCTGCCCTTTCTAGATGTAACAGTCATGGAAAAGAGCGGAGGTTTCCACACTGCAGTCTACACTAAGGAAACGAACATAGGAATGTGCCTAAATGCCAATAGCGACTGCCCAGACAGGTACAAGAGGAGTGTTGTTAACGCATATGTCGACCGTGCTCTAAGCCACAGCTCAGAATGGAAGCAAGTCGACGAAGAACTCTGTAGGGTAAGGCAGGTCCTAGTCAACAACGGCTTCTCCAATGGTTTCGTCGAAGACATCATAAGAAGGAAAGTGAAACGCCATGCAACCTCTGAAGAGACAACTAACACAACACCTATACCCCCTATTAGACTATTTTACAGGAACTTCTTTTCCACAGCTCATAAAACAGAGGAAAGGGTCCTGAAAGATATTGTTAATAGAAACGTTATCCCTACAGACAAAAATCAGAGGATACAACTGACGATTTACTATAAAACCAGAAAAACGGCCAGCCTACTCATGAGAAACTCTCCAGACACAAAGCAGAACGCTTTAAGAGACCAACGTCGTCTATGCCTTCAAATGCCCACTTGGGGACTGTAAGCTCCAAAAAACCCAGTATATAGGCAAGACAACAACATCTCTTTCTAGGCGTTTAACAATGCATAAACAACAGGGCTCCATTAAGGAACATATAATCTCTTCCCACAACCAAACCATCGCCAGAGAAATCCTAGTAAACAACAAAGAAATCATCGATAGATACAGCGATAGCAGGCGGCTTGACGTTTGCGAGGCACTACACATTAAGAAGTCAACACCAGCAATCAACAGCCAATTAATGCACAACTATATTCTACCCACCTCAAGACTCCGCTCCAATATAGAAGCATCAAGAAATATGGACCAATAGGCTTTCTACAATCACTTCCATTTCAATACCCATTGTTTCGTGTTCTGTCTTGTGTTCATGAAATTAATACCCTATTAATGCCACCTCTTGTTCTGTCTTGTGTTGATGAAATTAATACCCTATTAATGCCACCTCACCCCATCCACCTCACTCAAATGTAGATATAAACAAAATCGGAGATGTGTAAGTTCTATTCAGTTGTGTATTTGTAAAGTCTTTGAAAATGTAATAAGTTTTACGAAACGCGCTCGTGTCGCGTCAGACTAGAAATAAAAATAAATTTTGGAGAATTGATATTTGAATTACCTCCAACAGTGAAAAGAAATGTACGAAAGATTGAGAAAATTCGTGTTAGAATTATTAATCTTACTTTTTCGGTCATATTTAATAATAAATATATATATATATATATATATATATATATATATATATATATATATATATATATATATATATATATATATATATATATATATATATGTCGTACCTAGTAGCCAGAACGCACTTCTCAGCCTACTATGCAAGGCCCGATTTGCCTAATAAGCCAAGTTTTCCTGAATTAATATATTTTCTCTAATTTTTTTCTTATGAAATGATAAAGCTACCCATTTCATTATGTATGAGGTCAATTTTTTTTATTGGAGTTAAAATTAACATAGATATATGACCGAACCTAACCAACCCTACCTAACCTAACCTAACCTATCTCTATAGGTTAGGTTAGGTTAGGTAGCCGAAAAAGTTAGGTTAGGTAGTCGAGAAACAATTAATTCATGAAAACTTGGCTTATTAGGCAAATCGGGCCTTGCATAGTAGGCTGAGAAGTGCGTTCTGGCTACTAGGTACGACATATATATATATATATATATATATATATATATATATATATATATATATATATATATATATATATATATATATATATATATATATATATATATATATATATATATGTATATATATATATATATATATATGTATATATATGTATATATGTATATGTATATATATGTATATATGTATATATATATATATTATATATATATATATATATATATGTATATATGTATATATATATATAACTGAAAACTACCTGGGGTGTGAGTTTTCAGTTGTATATAGTCCTGGGGACCATTCAGGCTTGTTTGCATATATATATATATATATATATATATATATATATATATATATATATATATATATATATATATATATATATATATATGTGTGTGTATTTATTATTTTCTGGTTTAGGGCTTCTATCCCTCTAACTATTTTCTTAGCATCAGGGCTTTATTGAAATAGGAGTTCTCCAAAACTCATTTTCGTACTTTTAAGGTGAAGAAAAGAAGTGATTTACTATAGAGTGTATTACACTTATTTGTATAATTTGCACGACGTTTCGAACCTCCATGGTTCATTCTCAAGTGAACAGATCTTACAATACTAGTTGATTTTATACCCGCATTAGGTCAGGTGATAATACAATGAAGGTGAAAACATGGGGGGATACATAAGGGATAAACATAGGGGCTGCAGAAGGCTTATTGGCCCATACGAGGCATCTCCTATATAAACACAAAGATTAATCCAGTGTAATTGGCCTGTTATGTTGGACATTGTCTTCTGTGTTGGCATCGATATGTTCTTGTCTTGTCCTTACTCTCATGGTGGGTAGAGTAAATAGTTCCGTGATTTGGGTGTTCATGGTAGGTCGCTCTATTCTTATGTGAATTGCCTCAAGAATTTGTAATCTTCTTGAATCTTGGGTTTTGTCTATTATGCAAGTATTCTTGTTCAACATTTCTCTTGTTAGAGTAATGTCATGGGCTTGTCTCATGTGATTCCTAGGGGCACCAGATTGAAGATGGCATGTCAAACGCCTCGTCAGCTTGGTCGACGTCATACCTATGTACTTACATTGAAGGTTACATCCTTCGTGGGGGCAAGTGTACATGTATACAACGCTTGACTGCTGTAGAGGGTTCTCCGTCGGCTTCGGGCTGTTTTTGATAAGGAGTTCGGAAGTCTTCTTGGTTTTGTAGAATATTATCAGGTTTATGTTTTGGTTAGGAGTAGTGCTTTTTACTCCTTTACGGATTATTTCTTTCATTATTCTTTCCTCTTTTATATGTTCACTGTGCATGGTTGATTTGTAATATAATTTTATTGGGGGTGTTGTGGTTTCTGTTCTAGGTTCTGAATTATACCAACGGTCCAAGTGTCTTCTTATAGCAACGTTTATTTCCGCGTTGCTATATCCGTTGTTCACCAATACCTGAGTTACTCTTTCAAACTCTCTACTCACGTTGCTCCATTCAGAGCAGTGGGTAAGCGCTCGACGAATATAAGTATTGAGAACACTGGCTTTGTATCTTTGGGGGCACTCACTTCTACCGTTCAGGCATAATCCTATGTTGGTGGGCTTGGTATATACGTTGGTGCTTAAAGAGGTTCCTGATTTTGTTATTAGTACATCCAAGAATGGCAGACTGTTATTTTCACTATTTTCATGTGTAAATCGGAGTACTGACTCTCTCTCTAGGTGTCTTTTTAGGTCAATTAGTTCATCTGAGTCTTTTACTATTACGAATATGTCATCTACATAACGGCAGTATACAGTTGGTTTTTGTCTGCTACTGAAGACCCTATCTTCGATGGTTCCCATATAAAAATTAGCAAATAAAACTCCTAAGGGGGAGCCCATTGCTACTCCGTCTATTTGTAAATACATGTCTCCTTGTGGACTGATGAAAGGGGCTTCCTTTGTACATGCTTCGAGAAGACTTTTCAAGTGTGGCTCAGGTATGTCTAATTTGGGGGTGCTCTCGTCTCTGTATACTCTGTCCAGTATCATTCCTATGGTTGTGTCGACTGGGACGTTGGTAAAAAGGGATTCAACGTCCAGGGAAGCGATGATTCCATCGGGCTGGGTAGATTTGATCAATTCTAGGAAATCTGCTGATGATTGTAGACTAAACTTACTTGGAGTGTATGGAGTTAGGAGTTCATTGAGTTTCTTTGCCAGGTGATAAGTTGGGGTTGGTATTTGGCTGATTATAGGGCGTAGTGGGTTACCTGGTTTATGCGTCTTAACATTGCCGTAGGCATATCCTAAGCCATAGTCGCCTTGAAGTTTATTGAAATGCACACTACCTTTCTTTGCGTTGATTGCTGTAATTGTTTTGTTTACTTTCCGCTTAAGGTCTTCTACGGGGTTCCTCGTGATTCGTTGAAATTTGGAGTCGTCACTTAGGATGTCGCTAATTTTGTTCATGTATTCATGGGTAAGAATCAATACATATGCTGCTGTTTTGTCGGCTTTTCTTATTGTTACGTCTTTCAGATTTTTTAGTTGTTTCGTTGCTTCTTTGAGTCGTGGGGTTAAGATTGTAGATGAATATGTTCCTCGTTTTTTCCCCTGCTTCTGCAAGTAGTTCACCAACATAGGATTATGCCTGAATGGTAGAAGTGAGTGCCCCCAAAGATACAAAGCCAGTGTTCTCAATGCTTATATTCGTCGAGCGCTTACCCACTGCTCTGAATGGAGCAACGTGAGTAGAGAGTTTGAAAGAGTAACTCAGGTATTGGTGAACAACGGATATAGCAACGCGGAAATAAACGTTGCTATAAGAAGACACTTGGACCGTTGGTATAATTCAGAACCTAGAACAGAAACCACAACACCCCCAATAAAATTATATTACAAATCAACCATGCACAGTGAACATATAAAAGAGGAAAGAATAATGAAAGAAATAATCCGTAAAGGAGTAAAAAGCACTACTCCTAACCAAAACATAAACCTGATAATATTCTACAAAACCAAGAAGACTTCCGAACTCCTTATCAAAAACAGCCCGAAGCCGACGGAGAACCCTCTACAGCAGTCAAGCGTTGTATACATGTACACTTGCCCCCACGAAGGATGTAACCTTCAATGTAAGTACATAGGTATGACGTCGACCAAGCTGACGAGGCGTTTGACATGCCATCTTCAATCTGGTGCCCCTAGGAATCACATGAGACAAGCCCATGACATTACTCTAACAAGAGAAATGTTGAACAAGAATACTTGCATAATAGACAAAACCCAAGATTCAAGAAGATTACAAATTCTTGAGGCAATTCACATAAGAATAGAGCGACCTACCATGAACACCCAAATCACGGAACTATTTACTCTACCCACCATGAGAGTAAGGACAAGACAAGAACATATCGATGCCAACACAGAAGACAATGTCCAACATAACAGGCCAATTACACTGGATTAATCTTTGTGTTTAGATAGGAGATGCCTCCTATGGGCCAAAAAGCCTTCTGCAGCCCCTATGTTTATCCCTTATGTATCCCCCCATGTTTTCACCTTCATTGTATTATCTCGTGACCTAATGCGGGTATAAAATCAACTAGTATTGTAAGATCTGTTCACTTGAGAATGAACCATGGAGGTTCGAAACGTCGTGCAAATTATACAAATAAGTGTAATACACTCTATAGTAAATCACTTCTTTTCTTCACCTTAAAAGTACGAAAATGAGTTTTGGAGAACTCCTATTTCAATTAAGCCCTGATGCTAAGAAAATAGTTAGAGGGATAGAAGCCCTAAACCAGAAAATAATAAATACAGAATATGCAGTCATATTCAATGAAACATGTTTGAAAGAAAACCTGCTGCCAGTATACACCAATATATATATATATATATATATATATATATATATATATATATATATATTTATATATATATATATATATATATATATATATATATATATATATATATATATATATGCGAACAAGCCTGAATGGTCCCCAGGACTATATGCGAATGAAAACTCACACCCCAGAAGTGACTCGAACCCATACTCCCAGAAGCAACGCAACTGGTAACTACAGGGCGCCTTAATCCGCTTGACCATCACGGCCGTCAAAAGGAAGTGATAGCCGAGGCTATTTGAGCCACTTCCCCGACGGCAACTCGGATGGTAATCTTGGGCATAGCATTTCACCAAATCACCTCATTCTTTGGGGCACACGTGAGGAACACAAATGCGAACAAGCCTGAATGGTCCCCAGGACTATATGCGAATGAAAACTCACACCCCAGAAGTGACTCGAACCCATACTCCCAGAAGCAACGCAACTGGTAACTACAGGGCGCCTTAATCCGCTTGACCATCACGGCCGTCAAAAGGAAGTGATAGCCGAGGCTATTTGAGCCACTTCCCCGACGGCAACTCGGATGGTAATCTTGGGCATAGCATTTCACCAAATCACCTCATTCTTTGGGGCACACGTGAGGAACACAAATGCGAACAATATAAACTGGGGTGTGAGTTTTCATTCATATATATATATATATATATATATATATATATATATATATATATATATATATATATATATATATATATTTATATATATATATATATATATATTTTATATATATATATATATATATATATATATATATATATATATATATATATATATATATATATATATATATATATATATATATATATATATATATATATATATATATATTATTAAATATGACCGAAAAAGTAAGATTAATAATTCTAACACGAATTTTCTCAATCTTTCGTACATTTCTTTTCACTGTTGGAGGTAAATCAAAAATCAATTCTCCAAAATTCATTTTTATTTCTAGTCTGACGCGACACGAGCGCGTTTCGTAAAACTTATTACATTTTCAAAGACTTTTGTTCACAAATACACAACTGAATAGAACTTACGCATCTCCGATTTTATATCTACATTTGCAACCCGTTCTCGCAAATTCGTAAAGTCAATATTGACTTATTAACTACGTGCATAGGTGATATACTAAACATAATAGATACCCTTAAAAAGATTCATAGAAAACACCGACCTTACCTAACCTTGTTAGTATCTTAAGATAAGCATCTTATTGCTTCGTAATTACAATTATTACCTAACCTATACCTATTACAGGTTAGGTAATAATTGTAATTACGAAGCAATAAGATGCTTATCTTAACATACTAAGTAGGTTAGGTAAGGTCGGTGTTTTCTATGAATCTTTTTAAGGGTATCTATTATGTTAAGTATGTCACCTATGCACATATTTAATAAGTCAATATTGACTTATTAAATTTGCGAGAACGGGTTGACATTTGAGTGAGGTGGAAGGGGTGATGTGGCATTAACACAAGACAGAACAAGATGTGGCATTAATAGGGTAGTAATTTCATCAACACAAGACAGAACAAGAGTATTAATAGGGTATTAATTTCATCAACACAAGACAGAACACGAAACAATGGATATTGAATAGAAGTGTTTGTAGAAAGCCTATTGGTCCATATTTCTTGATGCTTCTATATTGGAGCGGAGTCTTGAGGTGGGTAGAATATAGTTGTGCAATAATTGGCTGTTGATTGCTGGTGTTGACTTCTTGATGTGTAGTGCCTCGCAAACGTCAAGCCGCCTGCTATCGCTGTATCTATCGATGATTTCTGTGTTGTTTACTAGAATTTCTCTGGCGATGGTTTGGTTGTGGGAAGAGATTATATGTTCCTTAATGGAGCCCTGTTGCTTATGCATCGTTAAACGCCTAGAAAGAGATGTTGTTGTCTTGCCTATATACTGGGTTTTTTGGAGCTTACAGTCCCCAAGAGGGCATTTGAAGGCATAGACGACGTTAGTCTCTTTTAAAGCGTTCTGTTTTGTGTCTGGAGAGTTTCTCATGAGTAGGCTGGCCGTTTTTCTGGTTTTATAGTAAATCGTCAGTTGTATCCTCTGATTTTTGTCTGTAGGGATAACGTTTCTATTAACAAGACTTCAGGTAACCTCTGAAGAGACAACTAACACAACACCTATACCCCCTATTAGACTATTTTACAGGAACTTCTTTTCCACAGCTCATAAAACGGAGGAAAGGGTCTTGAAAGATATTGTTAATAGAAACGTTATCCCTACAGACAAAAATCAGAGGATACAACTGACGATTTACTATAAAACCAGAAAAACGGCCAGCCTACTCATGAGAAACTCTCCAGACACAAAACAGAACGCTTTAAAAGAGACTAACGTCGTCTATGCCTTCAAATGCCCTCTTGGCATTTGGTCTTGTAAGCTCCAAAAAACCCAGTATATAGGCAAGACAACAACATCTCTTTCTAGGCGTTTAACGATGCATAAGCAACAGGGCTCCATTAAGGAACATATAATCTCTTCCCACAACCAAACCATCGCCAGAGAAATCCTAGTAAACAACACAGAAATCATCGATAGATACAGTGATAGCAGGCGGCTTGACGTTTGCGAGGCACTACACATCAAGAAGTCAACACCAGCAATCAACAGCCAATTATTGCACAACTATATTCTACCCACCTCAAGACTCCGCTCCAATATAGAAGCATCAAGAAATATGGACCAATAGGCTTTCTACAAACACTTCTATTCAATATCCATTGTTTCGTGTTCTGTCTTGTGTTGATGAAATTAATACCCTATTAATACTCTTGTTCTGTCTTGTGTTGATGAAATTAATACCCTATTAATGCCACATCTTGTTCAGTCTTGTGTTAATGCCACATCACCCCTTCCACCTCACTCAAATGTAGATATAAAATCGGAGATGCGTAAGTTCTATTCAGTTGTGTATTTGTGAACTAAAGTCTTTGAAAATGTAATAAGTTTTACGAAACGCGCTCGTGTCGCGTCAGACTAGAAATAAAAATGAATTTTGGAGAATTGATTTTTGATTTACCTCCAACAGTGAAAAGAAATGTACGAAAGATTGAGAAAATTCGTGTTAGAATTATTAATCTTACTTTTTCGGTCATATTTACTAATATATGTCTACAGGAAAGACTGCTACCAAAATATACTAATATATATATATATATATATATATATATATATATATATATATATATATATATATATATATATTATATTATATATATATATATATATATATATATATATATATATATATATATATATATATATATATATATATATATATATATATATAGGCTCCCAGGACCCTATAGTCCTGGGGACCATTCAGGCTTGTTTGCATTTGTGTTCCTCACGTGTGCCCCAAAGAATGAGGTGATTTGATAAAATGCTATGCCCAAGATTACCATCCGAGTGCCGGCGGGGAAGTGGTTTAAATAGCTTCGGCTATCACTTCCTTATGTCCGGTCGTGATGGTCAAGCGGATTAAGGCGTCCCTGTACATACCAGTTGCGTTGCTCCTGGCAGTATGGGTTCGAGTCACTTCTGGGGTGTGAGTTTTCAGTTGTATATAGTCCTGGGGACCATTCAGGCTTGTTTGCATATATATATATATATATATATATATATATATATATATATATATATATATATATATATATATATATATATATATATATATATATATATATATATATATATATATATATGTCGTACCTAGTAGCCAGAACGCACTTCTCAGCCTACTATGCAAGGCCCGATTTGCCTAATAAGCCAAGTTTTCCTGAATTAATATATTTTCTCTAATTTTTTTCTTATGAAATGATAAATCTACCCATTTCATTATGTATGAGGTAAAAAAAATTTTATTATACAATACAATACAATACAATACAATTTTATTTAGGTAAGGTACATACATACAATAAATATTTACAAGGATTGTTTGACTTATAGGTAGAGCTAGTACATACAATGCCTAAAGCCACTATTACGCAAAGCGTTTCGGGCATGATAAACTTAAATGACAAGCTTAATACTAATTGAGCATAATGAGTAGAATGAAAACAAGAAATGAAAACATAGATGAAAAAGCAGCACAAATACAATTATGTCGACAAACAGCGCTCTTTAAAGAAAAAAACCAGACATTGGTTGACAATAGAAGGGTAAGGTAGGTTACAGGGAATTTATTAGGTATAGCTTCGCTTTTAACTTAAACTGGTTGAGAGAGGTACAGTCTTTAACATGGTTGGGAAGGTCATTCCACATTCTGGGCCCCTTGATTTGTAGAGCATTTCTAGTTTGATTAAGTCGTACTCTAGGAATATCAAAACTGTATTTATTTCTGGTGTGATGCTCATGGGTTCTGATACAACCTTCTATGAAGCTTTTGAG
Organism: Procambarus clarkii; assembly: GCF_040958095.1. Classification (NCBI taxonomy): domain Eukaryota; kingdom Metazoa; phylum Arthropoda; class Malacostraca; order Decapoda; family Cambaridae; genus Procambarus; species Procambarus clarkii. The sequence continues at coordinate 44,719,126 of NC_091161.1, forward strand.
ATCAGGATTGGCATTATAGTTTAGCGTTTTATATATGTATAATACACATGAGAGAATGTGCAGTGACTTAATGTCTAACATATTCAGAGATTTAAGTAGGGGTACCGAGTGATGTCTGGGGCCAGAATTGGATATTGTCCTAATAGCAGCTTTGTGTTGAGTAATTAGAGGACGTAAGTGATTTTGGGTAGTAGAGCCCCAAGCACAAATACCATGGTTGAGATATGGATAGATAAGGGAGTAATAGAGAGTCACCAGGGCAGGGCGTGGTACATAATATCTGATCTTAGAAAGAATGCCCACAGTTTTTGAAACTTTTTTTGATATGTTTAGAATGTGTCCCTGGAAATTAAGCTTGTGGTCAATGAGAATGCCAAGGAATTTGCCATCTAATTTGTTACAAATTTGGGTATTGTTTATTTTGAGATTTATTTGATTAGAGGATTTATTGCCAAACAGAATATAAAAGGTTTTGTCAATGTTGAGGGTGAGTTTGTTGGCAGTTAGCCACAGATGGACTTTATAAAGCTCAGTATTTACTGTGGCATTTAGAGCAAGGGGATCAGGACTGGAGTAAATGAAGGTTGTATCGTCAGCAAATAGAATTGGTTTGAGGTGTTGGGAGGCATTTGGAAGGTCATTAATGTAGATGAGAAAGAGGAGAGGGCCAAGTATGCTGCCCTGGGGAACACCAATGTTGATGGGTAGGGTGGGAGAAATTGTATTATTCACAGAAACATATTGGAGCCTGTCAGTAAGGTAGGATTTGAGGTATTGTAGGGAGTGTCCTCTGACTCCATAATGATGTAATTTAAGAAGAAGGTTTTGGTGGTTGACAGTGTCAAAAGCTTTACGCAGGTCCACAAACAACCCAACAGGGAACTCATTTTTATCAAGAGCTGTATGAATCGAGTTAAGCATACTAATAAGTGCATCGTTAGTGCTTTTTTGGGGTCTGAAGCCATATTGGCAAGGGCTAAGTATATTGAGTTTGGCTAGATATGAGTAAAGCTGCTTATAGATTAGTTTTTCAAAAATTTTTGACAAGTTTGGCAGGATAGATATAGGTCTGTAGTTGTTAACATCTGTGAGATTACCACATTTGTGGACAGGCGTTACTCTCGCTTTTTTTAGAATATCTGGGAAGGTTTGGAGTTCAAGTGACTTGTTGAAGAGCAAAGCAATAGCAGGGGCTAAAGATCTGGAGGCATTTTTGTAAATTAAAGTTGGTACGTATCTCCTCAAGGGCACCAGACTTGGTTTTAAGGGAAAGGATTATCTCATTGACGTCAGTGGAATTAATAGGCTTTAGGTACAGAGACTGAGGATAGTTACCTGAAAGATAGTCATTAATGTCTGTACTGGAAGATGGAATATCATTTGCAAGGGATGAACCAATGGAAGAGAAAAACCTATTGAACTCAATAGCAGAATCAGAGGCTGAAAGCTGACCATCGTTATTAGACAGGAGAGTCGGTTTGTTATTTAAAGACTTCTTTGATCCCAATATTTGAGAAATTGTTCTCCAAGTTTGTTTAATGTTGCTCTTTATTTGGGTAAATTTATCTTCGTAGTATTTAGTTTTGGCTCGTCTAATTATCTTAGACAGCAATAATGAGTAATTCTTTGAGAATTCTTTGGAGACAATTCCTAACCTATACTTCTTCTCAAGGTCATGTTTTTTATTAATAGATTTAAGTATTCCCTTTGTAAGCCAGGGATTGTTAAGCCTTTTGGTTGTCGACTTGTTTTGTAAGCATAGGACAGTGGGTATTATAAAGGCTAAGAGTTTTTTTAAGAAAAGATTGCACTGCTAGGTTGATGTCCACTATGTTACCTAACTCGGACTCCCAGTTGACATTATCAGCAGCAGTTATAAAATTGTCTATAGCAGTTTTATTGTGTAGTCTAAAACGTATCACTCTTGACACTCTTATTGGAGTTAAAATTAACGTAGATATATGACCGAACCTAACCAACCCTACCTAACCTAACCTAACCAATCTTTATGAGTTAGGTTAGGTTAGGTAGCTGAAAAAGTTAGGTTAGGTTAGGTTAGGTAGTTGAAAAACAAATAATTCATGAAAACTTGGCTTATTAGGCAAATCGAGCCTTGCATAGTAGGCTGAGAAGTGCGTTCTGGCTACTAGGTACGACATATATATATATATATATATATATATATATATATATATATATATATATATATATATATATATATATATATATATATATACAATACAATACAATTTTATTTAGGTAAGGTACATACATACAATAAATTTTTACAAGGATTGATTGACTTATAGGTAGAGCTAATACATACAATGCCTAAAGCCACTATTACGCAAAGCGTTTCGGGCATGATAAACTTAAATGACAAGCTTAATACTAATTGAGCATAATGAGTAGAATGAAAACAAGAAATGAAAACATAGATGAAAAAGCAGCACAAATACAATTATGTCGACAAACAGCGCTCTTTAAAGAAAAAAAACAGACATTGGTTGACAATAGAAGGGTAAGGTAGGTTACAGGGAATTTATTAGGTATAGCTTCGCTTTTAACTTAAACTGGTTGAGAGAGGTACAGTCTTTAACATGGTTGGGAAGGTCATTCCACATTCTGGGCCCCTTGATTTGTAGAGCATTTCTAGTTTGATTAAGTCGTACTCTAGGAATATCAAAACTGTATTTATTTCTGGTGTGATGCTCATGGGTTCTGATACAACCTTCTATGAAGCTTTTGAGATCAGGATTGGCATTATAGTTTAGCGTTTTATATATGTATAATACACATGAGAGAATGTGCAGTGACTTAATGTCTAACATATTCAGAGATTTAAGTAGGGGTACCGAGTGATGTCTGGGGCCAGAATTGGATATTGTCCTAATAGCAGCTTTGTGTTGAGTAATTAAAGGACGTAAGTGATTTTGACGTATATATATATATATATATATATATATATATATATATATATATATATATATATATATATATATATATATATATATATATATATATATATATATATATATATATATATATATATATATATATATATATATATATATATATATATATATATATATTGTGACGGAGTTCCCCCCCTTATAATTCTCCCACGCCTGCAGTAAGAGTCATGTCTGCTTTTCCCAAGCGTTCTCTACGTTGCAGGCTACAATTTGATATATGGGAGAGAGTGAAGTGTTCTCGGAGAGCCGAGAAATTTGTGAAATAGTAATATTTTGGCCTGTGGTTTAGGCCCTTTAGGGAGCCAAGATGGCGCTTACCTCTCTGATCTCCCGCCAAAACCGTGTGACGTCAGTGGCACCGGATTGGTCACCGACAGCAATGTGGCACCGGGAGCCAATGAAAACCTCCCGTGGCAAAAGTGACGTCACGAAGGAAGGGGGTCCGGCCAGCGCACCGGGCTGGCGCCAGCAGTCAGACACGACACGTCATAGAGGTCGGACGTGCGACGAGTGGTCCTGTCTGTCGGACAGCTGTTTCCCACTACCGTGGATTTACGCGTCACCTGAAGTCCGCCAGTACTCTGAGAAGTCTTCCCTAGTTCATGTGTTGAACCAGAAGAGGGAATTGACGGTTATTTGAGCAACAAGTGCTCCAGTCAGCTGTGCCAGTAGCAGTGAAGCCGTGCAGTGACGTATGTTGACGTCTGTGGCAATTCACCAGTTCGTGACAGCGTAGTGGCAGACAGAGCCACTGGGTAGCTGAGGAAGAGAGGACTATTTGGGGGAAACCGAACGACTGCAGCTGAGACGTAGGCGACAGCCGTTGCTGGGAGAAGACGACGGCCAGGAGACCGACTCCAACCTTCAAGAAGTCAAGAAGGAGGACGGACCTGCAGTGAGGAGGCACGGAGACGACGCGCTAAACGGTGGGACGACGAGAGGCTCTGGTAGGACACGACGACGTGTAGTGTGGGGGCGTTCCCGACACGAGGACCAGGAGCTACATCTCGACTCTCATCGGAGGATAGGGTGAAGTAGGTGGTTCTAGTTCCCTCCCCATTCCCCTTTAGTTAGATATATAATTCGGCTATATTATCTAGCCTGAAGATTTTATATGTCGTGAGCAAGTCTCACCTATGTCATGGTAAAGCACCAGTGTGCTAGACAGTACTATCAAGAGTACTTGTAATATTCATGTTGATTATTGGTGTGTACAGGCACCAGGAACCAGTGATAAATTTACTGTGTTGTGTATATCTTTCTATAGATTTTGATATGAACATATAGTGGTAAATTATATGTAATATTATGCCAGTATTTGGAGGTTAGGCTATGTGCCCAGAAACTATTTATTTTCCATGTATTGATGATTGATTTATATACCATATATATGTCTATGTTCATTCAGTGAATAATCATTTGCGAGTACAGTGAATTATTGCGTTATCGCCCACGAGAGAAAGTACTGAAAACTCCCGTGTTAATATTTCATAATATATTGTTGGATAAATAACAGTGTAAGACCATTACAGTGAATCATTGTAGAATTGATTGTAGAAAAGACTGTTTGAGCCTGAGTACAGTGTAACTAAGTAATTCGGTTTATTTGTGCCAATATAGAGTGTGCGAGTTTCCAGTAATATTGGAGAATTTAAAGAAACCGCGCGCGTGAATCTAGCAAACAAGCAAATTTCGCGCGGAGAGTCCATTGCGATCAGCTGTTCTTGACACTTGATGAGGAGGGGGAGGTGTTGCCACCTAATGATCGCGGACTATTCGTGGGAACTTCCGGCCGCGTCAGGATTTGCTGATTTATTTGTTGTTGTTTGGCTTTGTGACATCTTTCATACATTTTAAGTAAAATACAAAACTCTCTTTGTGTTTTTATCATCCCCTCCATTGATCTTGTGGCTATACTATACCTGTAAGCATAGAGTGATAACAATAAGTACCTGCCTGATTCCTGATCTTTGAGTGTGACCTTGCCAAGGCTACCACTGAATACACCAGTCCACTGAGGGTGTTACTGGCCACCTTAAACACCAGTTGGCGATCTTGTGTTTAACCGTAGAGCCCTATTGTTGGGGAGGGCACACGACAGTCGAGGTGAACGAGTCGTGTTCTCACTCTTTCTTAATAAGAGGCCGTTAAGATTGACTGGGAGACTCTCCTGGCGTGCAGTGGCGCCGTGAGGATCGAGGGAAGACCCGCAGGGCTACGGTGAGTTACCTTGAGCATAACTATTGCTCACCCCAGAGTAAGGGTAGAGAATAATAGAGAGGTGAAACCCCCAACATTGGCGACCTCGCCAGGATTTCAATCGAAGTAAAGGTTGCAGTGGTGGTACTTGGCAGTGGTGTTAGAGATCAGGTGCAGGTTAACACTCGTAGCACAAGATGGAGGATGATAAAGTAGCAAGGTTTATTGACTCTAGAGACGAACAGGTGCTGGAAGAGTGCACCAAGGCACAGTTACAGGCTATAGCGGATCATTTTGGAATAAAGCTGAAATCTGCCCGAGTTGGTGAAAGAAGACTAGAGATAATGGCTCAGCTCAAGGCTCGAGACGAAGCTTTGGGGGAGGAACGGCCCCAAACACCTGCCAGTGAGGGTGAACACTTGAGTATTGGTGGAAGCAGCAGGGGATCCAGCGGCAGCAGGCACAGCATTAAGCTGGAAATAATGAAGCTGCAGCTAGAGGCACAGCAGCGCAAAGAAGAGCGAGAGGCACAGCAGCGCAGAGAAGAGCGAGAAGCACAGACGAAGCGTGAGGAGCGAGAAGCGCAGCTGCGCCGGGAAGAACAGGAGCGAGAAGCACAGACGAAGCGTGAGGAGCGAGAAGCACAGACGAAGCGTGAGGAACGAGAAGCACAGCTGCGCCGGGAAGAGCAAGAGCGAGAAGCACAGCTGCGCCGGGAAGAGCAAGAACGAGAAGCACAGCTACGCAGGGAAGAACGAGAGCAAGAAGTTAGGCTGAGACAAATGGAAATAGAAGCCAACCAGGAGGTGGAGCTGAAGCGAGCTGAACTGGGACTAGGTGCCCCTGCCCCGCCACAGGAAGACCGACGAGTGAGGGAACGAGACCTGCCGGTCTTTGTGCCTAGTGAAGCCGAAAGTTTCTTCGATCACTTTGAGAGAGTTGCTGCTATGAAGAGGTGGCCGAGGGCGGAGTGGGCGGAGTTGGTCCAAGGGAGGCTCACAGGGGAAGCTCGCCAAGCCTTCACTATGCTCGACTTCCAAGAATGCACTAACTACGATGCGGTAAAACGAGCTGTGCTCCGTTCCTTTAAGCTCACGCCAGAGTGTTACAGAAAGAGGTTTAGAGAATGTACCCGGTTGCCAGGAAAATCGTATGCGGAGACGGCGAGGGACATAGAAAGAAAGCTCCTTAAGTGGCTGGACTCTGAAGAAGCAAGGTCGGTCGAAGAGGTCAAGGAACTAATGGCCATGGAAAAGTTTATGTCCGTGCTCTCTCCTGAGATCAGGATGAGGATAAAGGAGGCGGACATAAAGGACCTGAGGGCCGCAGCCGACCGGGCCGACATGCTAGAAGAAGCCCTACGCCCACGCCGAGAGGGACAGAACCGACCACCCGCATACGTCGGAAACGATAGGAGTTATAGAAGGACGGATGGATGGAGGACAGGAACGAGTTCTCCCAAGTCCCATTTCTCAAGTTGGAACACCCGAGGATCAAAAGGTGCTGTAGAGCCGATAGGGGAGAACCAAGCTGAGAGCTCGGGAACTATTACTGCAGGGAAAGAAACGACAAGTGAGGCGGGAAAGACACAGGGTGTGACGGTCTCTGGAGGCAGTGCTAAGACGAGCGGTGGTGGATGGTCTCCGCCGAGGGGCCGCTGCTACAACTGCGGAATACCCGGACACGTCGCGCGGGAGTGCAGACGCTTTAAGCAGCGGGGACACGTTGCTTTAGTGGTGTTCGAGGACCAGAGGACCGAGGGAGTGCGGGATGAACCCGTGCTGAATGGGGAGAAGAAAGTTCACCCATTCATGTGTCAAGGAACCGTAAGGATGGGGGTCGCAGACCCCATCCCAGTGAAGATGCTAAGAGACACCGGGGCTGACTTTACCCTGGTAAGTGAAACCCTGTTCCCCGAGGGTTACAAGAGCACCAGTGTGGGGGTGGCAAGTGTGACCACTGTGGGAGGCCCAGTGAGGATGCCCCTACACCAGGTAACTTTAAATTCCGAATATGGCTGCCAGACCCTAGAGGTGGGAGTCTGTACATCAATGCCCGAGATGGAGGCACAGGTCATCTTGGGGAATGACGCGTGTGGAGGATATGTCCTCCCGCATCTCGTGAAAGGCGAAGAGTGCCCAGAACAACACGAGGAGACAGGCGAAGATTTGAACGCCTGTGGGGACGAGAAGGGAATCGCACCGGTGGCGATCCCAGTTTGTACTGTGACACCGAGACAACGCGAAGAGCAAGGAGGTTGTGGATCTGATGGGGCTGAGGAGTCGACTGACAGCCTGGGAACAGATCACCTCTGCGTAGGACCCAGAGAACGAGTGGAGGGCGAGAGTAGCCCGAATGGTGAGTTGCAGGTGACACTCACCAGTTCTCCAGGGGTAAGCCGCACTCGTCTCGGAGAGTTACAGCAGGAGGAGTTCCCCAAATTGGTTAGTAAGGCCGAAGGAGGACGTGTGGGTCCTGAGAAGGCTTACTTTCCATTTATCTATATTATATATGCCATGCTATCCATGCTGAAGGAACGATGGACACCAGGAGCGACCGTGGGAACGGTGATTAAATATGTCCAGAAGTTCAAAGAACGTCTCACTAGAGCGAAGGGACTGGCTAGGAAACTCCTGAAGAAGGCGCAACGTAAGATGTCGGAGTGGTACGACAGGAGAGCTGCGCAGAGGGATTTTCAGGCCGGATCCAAAGTAATGGTTGTGCTGCCAGGTAAAGGTAGAGTGACCAGGTCGCGGTTCAAGAGACCATACCGAGTGCTGCGACGGTTGGGTCCAGTGTCATACGAGATTGGGAAGCCGGATGGACCCCGAAAGAAACAGGTGTGTCCCGTAGACCGCCTGAGACCTTTCTTCACTGTGGAAGGTAGAGCCGCCAAGCAGGACGGAACGGATACCCGAGAAACCCAGCGGAAGACGGGTCTGAGTGTACCGAGGGACCGAGAACTCCCGGAGGAGGAAAGTAAGTGGTCCAGGGCGGACGGCACCAGTCTCACCCGCACTGAGAGTCTGACAAGGATCAAGGTCAAGCACATCAAGGGGAAGGACAACGTAGTAGCGGATGCCCTATCCCGCATACACTAAACAGACATGACTCTTATTTTAAGGGGAGGGGTATGTGACGGAGTTCCCCCCCTTATAATTCTCCCACGCCTGCAGTAAGAGTCATGTCTGCTTTTCCCAAGCGTTCTCTACGTTGCAGGCTACAATTTGATATATGGGAGAGAGTGAAGTGTTCTCGGAGAGCCGAGAAATTTGTGAAATAGTAATATTTTGGCCTGTGGTTTAGGCCCTTTAGGGAGCCAAGATGGCGCTTACCTCTCTGATCTCCCGCCAAAACCGTGTGACGTCAGTGGCACCGGATTGGTCACCGACAGCAATGTGGCACCGGGAGCCAATGAAAACCTCCCGTGGCAAAAGTGACGTCACGAAGGAAGGGGGTCCGGCCAGCGCGCCGGGCTGGCGCCAGCAGTCAGACACGACACGTCATAGAGGTCGGACGTGCGACGAGTGGTCCTGTCTGTCGGACAGCTGTTTCCCACTACCGTGGATTTACGCGTCACCTGAAGTCCGCCAGTACTCTGAGAAGTCTTCCCTAGTTCATGTGTTGAACCAGAAGAGGGAATTGACGGTTATTTGAGCAACAAGTGCTCCAGTCAGGTACTGTGCCAGTAGCAGTGAAGCCGTGCAGTGACGTATGTTGACGTCTGTGGCAATTCACCAGTTCGTGACAGCGTAGTGGCAGACAGAGCCACTGGGTAGCTGAGGAAGAGAGGACTATTTGGGGGAAACCGAACGACTGCAGCTGAGACGTAGGCGACAGCCGTTGCTGGGAGAAGACGACGGCCAGGAGACCGACTCCAACCTTCAAGAAGTCAAGAAGGAGGACGGACCTGCAGTGAGGAGGCACGGAGACGACGCGCTAAACGGTGGGACGACGAGAGGCTCTGGTAGGACACGACGACGTGTAGTGTGGGGGCGTTCCCGACACGAGGACCAGGAGCTACATCTCGACTCTCATCGGAGGATAGGGTGAAGTAGGTGGTTCTAGTTCCCTCCCCATTCCCCTTTAGTTAGATATATAATTCGGCTATATTATCTAGCCTGAAGATTTTATATGTCGTGAGCAAGTCTCACCTATGTCATGGTAAAGCACCAGTGTGCTAGACAGTACTATCAAGAGTACTTGTAATATTCATGTTGATTATTGGTGTGTACAGGCACCAGGAACCAGTGATAAATTTACTGTGTTGTGTATATCTTTCTATAGATTTTGATATGAACATATAGTGGTAAATTATATGTAATATTATGCCAGTATTTGGAGGTTAGGCTATGTGCCCAGAAACTATTTATTTTCCATGTATTGATGATTGATTTATATACCATATATATGTCTATGTTCATTCAGTGAATAATCATTTGCGAGTACAGTGAATTATTGCGTTATCGCCCACGAGAGAAAGTACTGAAAACTCCCGTGTTAATATTTCATAATATATTGTTGGATAAATAACAGTGTAAGACCATTACAGTGAATCATTGTAGAATTGATTGTAGAAAAGACTGTTTGAGCCTGAGTACAGTGTAACTAAGTAATTCGGTTTATTTGTGCCAATATAGAGTGTGCGAGTTTCTAGTAATATTGGAGAATTTAAAGAAACCGCGCGCGTGAATCTAGCAAACAAGCAAATTTCGCGCGGAGAGTCCATTGCGATCAGCTGTTCTTGACACTTGATGAGGAGGGGGAGGTGTTGCCACCTAATGATCGCGGACTATTCGTGGGAACTTCCGGCCGCGTCAGGATTTGCTGATTTATTTGTTGTTGTTTGGCTTTGTGACATCTTTCATACATTTTAAGTAAAATACAAAACTCTCTTTGTGTTTTTATCATCCCCTCCATTGATCTTGTGGCTATACTATACCTGTAAGCATAGAGTGATAACAATAAGTACCTGCCTGATTCCTGATCTTTGAGTGTGACCTTGCCAAGGCTACCACTGAATACACCAGTCCACTGAGGGTGTTACTGGCCACCTTAAACACCAGTTGGCGATCTTGTGTTTAACCGTAGAGCCCTATTGTTGGGGAGGGCACACGACAGTCGAGGTGAACGAGTCGTGTTCTCACTCTTTCTTAATAAGAGGCCGTTAAGATTGACTGGGAGACTCTCCTGGCGTGCAGTGGCGCCGTGAGGATCGAGGGAAGACCCGCAGGGCTACGGTGAGTTACCTTGAGCATAACTATTGCTCACCCCAGAGTAAGGGTAGAGAATAATAGAGAGGTGAAACCCCCAACAATATTTATATATATATATATATATATATATATATATATATATATATATATATATATATATATATATATATATATATATATATGCGAACAAGCCTGAATGGTCCCCAGGACAATATGCAACTGAAAATTCACACCCCAGAAGTGACTCGAACCCATACTCCCAGGAGCAACGCAACTGGTATGTACAAGACGCCTTAATCCACTTGACCATCACGACCGGACAAAATGAGGTGATAGCCGAAGCTATTTGAACCACCCCACCGCCGGCACTCGGATGGTAATCTTGGGCACAGCATTTTACCAAATCACCTCATTCTTTGGGGCACACGTGAGGAACACAAATGCGAACAAGCCTGAATGGTCCCCAGGACAATATGCAACTGAAAACTCACACCCCAGAAGTGACTCGAACCTGGGGTGTGAGTTTTCAGTTGCATATTGTCCTGGGGACCATTCAGGCTTGTTCGCATTTGTGTTCCTCATGTGTGCCCCAAAGAATGAGGTGATTTGGTAAAATGCTGTGCCCAAGATTACCATCCGAGTGCCGGCGGTGGGGTGGTTCAAATAGCTTCGGCTATCACCTCATTTTGTCCGGTCGTGATGGTCAAGTGGATTAAGGCGTCTTGTACATACCAGTTGCGTTGCTCCTGGGAGTATGGGTTCGAGTCACTTCTGGGGTGTGAGTTTTCAGTTATATATATATATATATATATATATATATATATATATATATATATATATATATATATATATATATATATTTATATATATATATGTCGTACCTAGTAGCCAGAACTCACTTCTCAGCCTACTATTCAAGGCCCGATTTGCCTAATAAGCCAAGTTTTCCTGAATTAATATATTTACTATAATTTTTTTCTTATGAAATGATAAAGCAACCCTTTTCTCTATGTATGAGGTCAATTTTTTTTTATTGGAGTTAAAATTAATATAGATATATGACCGAACCTAACCAACCCTACCTAACCTAACCTAACCTATATTTATAGGTAAGGTTAGGTTAGGTAGCCAAAAAAAGCTAGGTTAGGTTAGGTTAGGTAGGTTAGGTAGACGAAAAAACATTAATTCATGAAAATTTGGCTTATTAGGCAAATCGGGCCTTGAATAGTAGGCTGAGAAGTGCGTTCTGGCTATTAGGTACGACATATATATATATATATATATATATATATATATATATATATATATATATATATATATATATATATATATATATATGTCGTACCTAGTAGCCAGAACGCACTTCTCAGCCAACTATGCAAGGCCCGATTTGCCTAACAAGCCAAGTTTTCATGAATTTATTGTTTTTCGACTACCTAACCTAACCTAACCTATAAAGATAGGTTAGGTTAGGTTAGGTAGGGTTGGTTAGGTTCGGTCATATATCTACGTTAATTTTGACTCCAATAAAAAAAATTGACCTCATACATAATGAAATGGGTAGCTTTATCATTTCATAAGAAAAAAATTAGAGAAAATATATTAATTCAGGAAAACTTGGCTTATTAGGCAAATCGGGCCTTGCATATCACGCCGAGTACGACGTTCTGGCTACTAGGTACGACATATATATATATATATGTCGTACCTAGTAGCCAGAACGCACTTCTCAGCCTACTATGCAAGGCCTGATTTGCCTAATAAGCCAAGTTTTCCTGAATTAATATATTTTCTCTAATTTTTTTCTTATGAAATGATAAAGCTACCCATTTCATTATATATGAGGTCAATTTTTTTTTATTGGAGTTAAAATTAACGTAGATATATGACCGAACCTAACCTAACCTAACCTAAACTAACGTACCTAAATCAATAATTTATATTCTTAATATAATATACAAATAATATTTAAAATAAACCAATAGTAAACAATTTATTGAAAATAAAGAAAATCACTCGGCCTATTAGGCAAATCGGGCACTGCATAGTAGGCCGAGAAGTGCGTTCTGGGGCCGGATTCAGGAAGGTACTTACGAAGGTTTTTCCTCTTAGCTAAGAGCGTTTTCCGTCTTAGCGCCTTCGTGGCGGCTACGTCCGTATTCAATTAACTACCCTAAGTGGAAAAACCTTCGTAAGTTCTTTCCGGGATTTAAGTGTGGTTTCGACCACTCGTAGCTTTACGTAAACTGGATATAAGTTATTTTTTCTCTACTACATAACACTGGGATCGATTTATGATATTGGAACATGACCAAAATATTATAGCTGGTGAATCTAGTGGGCCGGAGTCCTTCGTGTTAGTTATATATGCATTCTCTGCTTGAAACTTGAAGTAAATATGTGTTTGATGATAGTAGAATTAGTTTTATAATAGCAAGATATTATACCAGTAGTTATTAAGTAAATAAACACTGGTGAACATGAAATATGAGAGAAGGTGATGAGCCCTGCCTGATGGGATCATTTACTATCACCAAATGCCCCTGTTCACCTAGTAGTAAGGGTGTACCTTAGCTATACATACCCATTTCTAATTTATTTAGTTGGGTTTTATTTTTAAATTAAATCTGGGTGAGACATAAAATAAAAATATGCTGCACAAATGATGTTAGGTAAGGAAAAGGGTAAAAATGTCAAAAACTTTATTCATTGAATACTTAAAGCTATAATTATGACTATATAGATTATTAAAAAAGAGAGAGGGAAGTAGGGGTCCAAGACCTCTTCCTGTTATACAATTTGGGTGTGGAACAAGTAATTATCAAAAGAAGGCACCATGCCGGGAAGGCTATGTAGCAGTAAGGCAGTGAGGTGAGGCAGCTACTTATTTGAAAAATGCTTATTTTATTTACCTTATAAGCTGAGGCAACTTATTTTATTTGAGGAATACTCAGCTGATTCCTCTACTTTTAGCATGGAACAAATTTGTGTCCAAGACCTCTTCCTGTTACTCAATTTGGCTGTGTGTAACCAAACTAGAAGTGCTCTACAAATCAAGGGACCCAGAATGTGGAATGACCTCCCGAATCATGTCAAAGGCTGTACCTCTCTCAACCAGTTTAAGAGTTAAACCAAGTACTGCCTAATTAACTCCATGTAACCTAACTTACCTCCTAAATGTCAACCCATGTCTTGCTATTTTTTAAACAACGCTGTTCACCAACATGTGCAATTGCTGATTTATGCTATGTTAACCCCCTTTTTGTATTTTTTATTCCTTCTTTCAACACAATTTATACCTTATCCCGATTACTATTAAGTTTTAGTCTGTGTTTTTTTCCCCCCACACCTTGCCCGAAATACTATGAGTATTAGTGGCTTTAGGTATTGTATGTACTAGCTCTGCCTATAAATCCAACATTATGTTTGTAAATCAACTGTATGTACTTTTCCTGAATAAAATGTATTTATTATTTATTTTTTAATCAGTAAGTATTAAAAGAAGGCACCAAGCTGGGAAGGCTATGTAGCACCATTGTGTGTAACAATAAACCAAATTTTTTTTAACAAATAATGCACCTGTATGGGAAAACAAATCCTGTCAGCTGTAAAAATATTGATGCAGTTATTTAAATGAAAAATATAATGAAAGAAATATTACTGGTTTATTTTTATCCTATCTTTTTGTACTGTACAGTATATCCAAGGAAGTGAAAAATTGAGACATAATGCACAATTTAATGAATGATTAGCATGGATTAGCAGTTCAAAAGAAATATGACTTGTATTACATATCAACATGAGATCTTAATGATCCATGGTCAACATGATTTAATAAGGATAATACAGTACTGTATTTGTAATAATACAAACTATAATTTAAAATCTTTATTACTGATTTTTTTATGAAGAAGATTAGGTATACACAGCAATGTGCTGCTACCCTATTCTATATGGAATATTACACAGTGTAGATAAAAAACTAGCTATAAGTTTATCTAATACTCCCATCTCACAGGATGGTTAGACATACTGTACATGGAATCAATTTAGAAAATACCAGCCTCAATACAAAAAAACAAATCAACTCTGACTAAACAACTCTAAGCAATTTTCACAAGAGGTAAGCACTGAATCATGGAAACATTATATTATAATTACTCTTACCAGTTTCTACAAAACTCCTCTCAAACAATGTATTTTTAAACATGTTTAGGTATACACAGCAATGTGCTGCTTCCCTATTCTGTATAAAGGACCACACAGTGTAGATCAAAAACCAGCTACAAGCTCATCCAACATCCTCACCTCACAGGATGGCCAGTCATACATGGAATTAGGAGAGAACAAAATACTTAATGTTGATCTATTAGCCTCCACTGGCAAAATCTGGGTGCAGCACAAGAATATCTTCCAATATTCCTGAGTGTATGAAGTAATTACAGAGCTCAAAATACCTCATACCATTTGGTATGAAGTCACTGATAACAGGGCAATCACAGATATAGTGTTGGAGAGTATGTTCTCTCAAGTAGGACTGAAAACAGATGTTTTTTTTCCACCAAGAGGGTTATAAACCCATGGAACCGCTTACCCGCTGAAGCCGTAAATGCCAAATTCCAGCTAAAAAATATCATTAAGACAATTGGCGGGCCCTTTAACAAGCCGCCGGCTTTCTGTCCTCTTCGAGGTCACTAGATAGTTAGTGGCCCTTGGGCAAATTCAGTAAATATATATAATAATTGTCAGCGCATCTTCCGAGCAACAAGGACAGCTACAGGATGGATGGATAGATAGATAGATAGATATAGATAGATATAGATAGATATAGATATATATATATATATATATATATATATATATATATATATATATATATATATATATATATATATATATATATATATATATATATATATATATATATATATATATATATATATATATGTCGTACCTAGTAGCCAGAATGCACTTCTCAGCTTACTATGCAAGGCCCGATTTGCCTAATAAGCCAAGTTTTCATGAATTAATTTATTTTCGACTACCTAACCTACCTAACCTAACCTAACCTAACTTTTCGGCTACCTAACCTAACCTAACCTATAAAGATAGGTTAGGTTAGGTTAGGTAGGGTTGGTTAGGTTCGGTCATATATCTACGTTAATTTTAACTCCAATAAAATAAAATTGACCTCATACATAATGAAATGGGTAGCTTTATCATTTCATAAGAAAAAAATTAGAGAAAATATAATAATTCAGGAACACTTGGCTTATTAGGCAAATCGGGCCTTGCATAGTAGGCCGAGAAGTGCGTTCTGGCTATTAGGTACGACATATATATATATATATATATATATATATATATATATATATATATATATATATATATATATATATATATATATATATATATATATATATATATATATATATATATACACACATAAATAATAAACATGATATATTTGCATAATTTTTTGGGGGAACTTTATTTGTATTGGTAAAACGAAACATTTTTAAAAATCCGCTCATACAGATCCTTTATTATAAGCTGATGTGATAGAAGAGTGTCATAGAAATGATTTCATTTCAAACTTGTGGTTGTAGAGGCTTATTGAAAATGTGTAAAATTCATTGAAAACTTGAAACAGTTGCAGCCCTTCTTGTATACAACTTGTAAAAACAGATTGGTTGACATTGAACAATTTATAAGAAACTAAACTAATGCTCCCTTAAATTGGCTACCCTTACCAGTAAACCCACTGGACCTACCTGGCCATCATCTACAATTCGTAATCTCATCTTAAGTCCCTAACCCCGACTCATCCCTACAACACTCAATACTCACACATTGCAGACTCGACTCGAGTCAACAGATCATATCGGTTCCCCATATTTGGCTGGTTTTTCTGTCGCTGCCACAGGCAGATAAAGAGGAGTACCTGGAAAAAATCCCAGCTTCCACAAGACTGTCCTCCAGCCGATCATAGCCTTTACCACCACACCAGCATCCCAATGATGCTATAATCACATTAAATGTAAATCTCCTAGTTTCCAAGAACTATGGATCACCCTTTGTGACCTCCTGGGTGTAATATTGGCTTGGCCGTGCTAAGCCTGTCTTATTCTCTTTGACTTTACCTCGATGCGACCACAATCTGACTACTCACGTGTACTACCACTCCTTTCAACCATCATTTGTTAAGTGCTTTTGTGCCTGATTCACTAGGTAATACTTCTAACTTGTGGATTGCAACACTACTCCCACTTAATTCACGTTGAAGCGGTTGCAAGAGCAGCCGCAGCTTCCACTGGCCATATCCCTATCACAGTTACTGTGGTACTTACAACATTCCTACACACTTAACTCTGCAAAAACTGCCACACGCCTACCATATAAAGTGAATCTTGTCACTCGCATACATGTTCTTGTTAATACAAGTTTCTGTTATTCCTTTACCTGACTTACCCGAGGGCCACTAACAGTAGTGACCTTAACGAGGACTGGAAGCCGACGGCTTGTCAAAGGTCCCTCCCCCCCATTTGCCTTGGGTCTCTTTCAGGTATACTTTTTATAACTGAACAGTTTTGGCAATTACGGCCACGACGGTTAGGCCGTTGTTCCATGGGTTATTGACCCTGTGGGTGAACAAGCATCTTCTGTTCTCGGTCCTACATTACGGCTTGTTGAGATTGAATCCGTTGCTCATTGTTTGTTACATGAAGAAAATATTCGGATCAACATAGTCTATCTTGTTTAGTATTTTAAGTTTCAATGAGATCCACCCTGTCATGCCTGGTTTGTAGTGGTGTTAGTCCTGTGGCCTTCAAGGCTTCCTGATACGAGAGATGACATGGCTTTTGAATGACCGTTGTTACCCAGCGTTGCACCTTCTGCAGAGCATCTACGTCCTTCTGAAAATGAGGTCTCTATTCGGGGATTCAGTAATCCAAATGATGTGCAATATTTTATTATTAGAAATGCATTACTCGTGCAATAGTCACTGCTATTATATTTAAATACCTCTGCTTCTAGTTTAGTAAATATTGTTTACAACAGACGGAGAGCATGATCATATTGCGTCACACTATTTCTTATTTATCCCTTGCCCGCGATGAACATACAGAAACGCTTGCATTTATGCACGAAGGCCAAAAGAACAGAGTTGGAACAGAATGTGGTATCTCCAGTGGTGTCATACGCCTTTTCCAAGTCAAAAAGGACTGCAACCACGAAGGTCTTCACAGCAAAGGTAGTACAAACATAGACCTCTAAGTTCAGGAGGACATCAGTCATGCAGCAACACTTGCGAAAGCCAAATTGAGAAGGAGAGAGGGGGGTGATAGCGTTCCAAGAACCATATCAGACAGACACTGACCATACATTTAAAGAGGTTGCAGACACAACTCGTTAAAGCAATGGAGCGAAAGTCTTTAAGGAATGACCACAGAGAACTAGGTTTTCAAATAGGAAGAATAACCGCCTCAAGTCAGTCCTCGGGAACTGAAGACAACTCCCAGACACTGTTATAAACATTCAGTAAATACTGAAATATGTATGGAGGGAGATGTCAAAGTATTACATAATGAATATCACCTGAACCCGCCGCTGTAGAGCCGCAGAAGGCCAGGGCAGACTGGAGTTCTGAGAGAGAAAGGAGCGTTATAGAGAAGATGAAGAGGAGTTTTAAAATCTAAGTGACAAGATTCAAGAAGAGGCTTAAGAGTACGGAAAGGAGGAAGATGAGAATCGGAGCTAACAGTTGAAAAGTGTGAACCCAGTTCGGTTTTGACCGAGACCGGATCTGCCACAATAGAACCACAGAGGTGAAGAACTGGAAAGACATCTGGAAAAAATACCCACTAACTTGCAGATTTCCTCCCAGATCAGGGGCAGAGGGGTGTTAAGACATAATAGTGGAAATGAAAGATCTCCAACTCTCACTCTTAGTCGTACAGATGGCCCTACGGGCCACCGCACTTGACTTCCGAGGCAAAAGCAAAGAATCAGGCGTCCGTCAACAACTGTGTTTCTCCCAGGCCGCACGCTTACAATGGACAGCCTGAACACAGGCTGCATTCCACCAGGGAACGCACTTCTGTGCGCCCCGGGAGGTAGAGCGAGGAACAGAGCTGAGGGCAGCATAAAAAACTGTCATGAAAGGAGGGGGGGCTCGGGAAAGAGTAACACAAAGGTAAAGAGGTTCCAAACAGCCTTGTCAAACTTCCACCTAGGGAAGGAGAGGGGAGGTGAGAAGAAAAGTGACAAGGATGGGGAAAAGGTCACTGTTATGTAGGTCATTAAGAACCCGCCAGGTGAAATTCATATAAAGAGAAGATGAGCAAAAAGATCAATATAGGAAATGGTGGGAATCAACATGAGTGGGTTCACCAGAATTCACTAGTTATAAAGGAAGAGAAGTGAGCACAAATGGTTCAAGAAGGTGTCCCCGGGTGTTTGTCAGAATATCTCCCCAGAGGGTATGCTGACAGTTAAAATCATCCAAAAGGAGCACAGGCTCTGGTAAAGAGCCCAACAAGTGTTTAGGATCATGAAGAGAAAGCGTAAAATTTGAGGGGAGATAAACGGAACAGACTGTATACCATTTACTCACAAAGATACGGACCACAAAACACTGAATGGGTGACTGAAAAAGTCGAGGGATGAAGGGAATATCAAGACAGATCAAGAGAGCAGTAGAGTTATGCGCAGTAAAAGCTGGAGGGGAAAAGAGAAAGTAATAACCATGCCAAGTAAATTTTATTTTATTTTGGGAGGGAGTTCTTTGGCTGTTCTACCTCTTCCCCTCACTTCATTACACACAGAAATCACAATAGCGTGATGCTTCAATGAACAAATCCACAAGGGCCGTGACGAGGATTCGAACCTACGTCAGAAGAGGTAGAACAGCCTATTGACATAGCTAGAGTGCATGGGGGAGTTGTGTAAAACCCTGGTTTGTGTCTAAGAGGCTACAGGATTCAAGTAGGTTCAGTAAAACTTCGGGTTTCAACTCTTTTTTTTTACCATGTCGTAGCTCAGTCGATAAGGCAGCGTCTGGGATGATCTCTGACGTAGGTTCGAATCCTCGTCACGGTCCTTGTGGATTTGTTCATTGATGCATCACGCTATTGTGATTTCTGTGTGTTTTTGACAATATTCAAATGACTTATGCTGTATGAAACCTAATGTGCTTTATTAGATTTGATTTTTGTGAAAAGTCTTTTTGACACACTGAACAGTGATATGCATTCTCTCCTGTATGAATCCTCATGTGTGTTATTAGATCTGATTTTTGTGAAAAGTCTTTTTGACACTCTGAACAGTGATATGGTTTCTCTCCTGTATGAATCCTCATGTGTTTTCTTAGATATGATTTTAGCGAAAAGTCTTTTTGACACACTGAACAGTGATATGGTTTCTCTCCTGTATGAATCCTCATGTGTGTTATTTGATCTGATTTTTGTGAAAAGTCTTTTTGACACTCTGAACAGTGATATGGTTTCTCTCCTGTATGAATCCTCATGTGTTTTCTTAGATATGATTTTTTGAAAAGTCTTTTTGACACTCTGAACAGTGATATGGTTTCTCTCCTGTATGAATCCTCATGTGTGTTATTAGATCTGATTTTTGTGAAAAGTCTTTTTGACACTCTGAACAGTGATATGGTTTCTCTCCTGTATGAATCCTCATGTGTGTTATTAGAGATAATTTTTGTGAAAAGTCTTTTTGACACTCTGAACAGTGATATGGTTTCTCTCCTGTATGAATCCTCATGTGTATTATTAGATTTGATTTAAGTGAAAAGTCTTTTTGACATTCTGAACAGTGATATGGTTTCTCTCCTGTATGAATCCTCATGTGTTTTCTTAGATCTGATTTTTGTGAAAAGTCTTTTTGACATTCTGAACAGTGATATGGTTTCTCTCCTGTATGAATCCTCATGTGTATTATTAGACTTGATTTTGAGTAAAGTTTTTTTGACATACTGAACAGTGATATGGTTTCTCTCCTGTATGAATCCTCATGTGTTTTCTTAGATCTGATTTTTGTGAAAAGTCTTTTTGACATACTGAACAGTGATATGGTTTCTCTCCTGTATGAATCCTCATGTGTGTTATTAGAGATATTTTAAGTGAAAAGTCTTTTTGACATTCTGAACAGTGATATGGTTTCTCTTCTGTATGAATCCTCATGTGTTTTCTTAGATAGGATTTTTGTGAAAAGTCTTTTTGACATACTGAACAGTGATATGGTTTCTCTCCTGTATGAATCCTCATGTGTGTTATTAGATTTGATTTAAGTGAAAACTCTTTTTGACACACTGAACAGTGATATGGTTTCTCTCCTGTATGAATCCTCATGTGTGTTATTAGAGATAATTTGTGTGAAAAGTCTTTTTGACATTCTGAACAGTGATATGGTTTCTCTCCTGTATGAATCCTCATGTGTGTTATTAGAGATAATTTTTGTGAAAAGTCTTTTTGACATACTGAACAGTGATATGGTTTCTCTCCTGTATGAATCCTCATGTGTGTTATTAGATTTGATTTAAGTGAAAAATCTTTTTGACACTCTGAACAGTGATATGGTTTCTCTCCTGTATGAATCCTCATGTGTATTATTAGAGATGATTTTTGTGAAAAGTCTTTTTGACATTCTGAACAGTGATATGGTTTCTCTCCTGTATGAATCCTTGTGTGTGTGTTATTAGCCATAATTTATTTTTAAAGTCTTTCAGACACATTCTACAGTGATATGACTTTTCTCCTGAATGGTCACTTATATAAATTTTGATATTTTTGAAAGTAGTTAAGACAATGTATTTACTTTTTTTCTCTAAATGTTTTGTATGCTATTATGCGAGATGTTTTCATAATATAATTTTGAACATTCAACATTGATGACATTTTTCTTTTGAATAAATATTTGTACAGTTTTCTTGATTGTATAAACCTTTACAGCTATTTGATCCAAAAAGCAAGTATTATCTAATGAAATATTCTACATTTCATTAGTTAAGTCTTGTAGACAATTATTATTAGTATTTGTCTCCGTTATAAATTGTTGTGTTCTTTATAAATCTTAGTAATATATTTCTGACATAATTTTAAATGCATGAGCTTTTATTTATTACTAAAGCAAATATTGATAAGAGATGCCAAAAACACTTGGACTATCGGATACATAAATAATTCGAGTAACTACATAGCAATCAGTATAGAGTAACCAGAATAGAGCACACAGGTATAGTGTTAACTCTGTTGTCAACAGATGGCACTCAATATCAGATAAGCAATTGGAATAATCTAACTTTTGTAGGAATATAAAGCAATTTAATTGTCAAAGACACAAGAGAATGGAAAAAAGTTACAATATGTAAACCACTGGTATTATTCATAAATAGTATGATAATATTGTGCTTATTATATTATAAAATGTGCTAGACATAAAATATACTCTACAATATTTCCTGTGAAGCAACAAGTGTAAAAGCAAACATACAAAACTACGTCTCCACATGCGTTCACCAGCAGGAAAGTTAGTGTCCGTGTATAACTTTGTAAACATTACAAACAAATCCTGTGGATTTTTTTTTTTTAAGATTTAGCAAAATGTCTTTGCATAGGAAAAGTAAATATATTATAAATTTATTTATAATTATACTGTTTTATCATACTGTACATATAGCAACAGCAGAGAGGGATGGTTTATTATAAATACAGCCACAGTATTAAGATGTTTCACTACAGAACCTTATTACAAATATGACCACAGAATTTGGGATGTTTAATTATAAACATAACCACAGAACTGATGGATGTCTTATTATAAATATAACCACAGCACAAGAGTCAGGTACAGTGGACCCTCATGTGGTTTGTTATTTGCAAACATATATGTATGTGATTTTTACAAGAACTTACTGATCCAATGTACCATGCACATTGTTATTTTTAAATCCCCTATACATTCATGTAAATATGTAAATAAATAAATTCTGAGCATTAAGAACACTGATATTTTATCTTATTTGGAGAGCCTTTTGAGCTTAAGAGCAAATTACCTAAGAAAAAATTCATAATTACTATACAGTATAAAGATTATTTATTTTAAATGCTTTCTCAACATTTACAATGGCTCACATAGGAGAAACAGTATGTAATGTTTTAAAACTGAAAATATATATTAAACTTTTTTATATTAGAACCTGATAATAAAAATAATTAATTTGAAAATCTTAAAATGTTTTCTTGCCAAACAATAGTATTAAAAACAATACTGTACCACATACACAATGAATTAATAAATACTGAGATTTTAAAATTAATGATACACCAAATTTAATTTAAATACACATTTCCTTTGTTACCATAGTGCATGAGATGTTAATAATGCATGACATATTGATAATACATGTAGTCATTCACATGAGTGTGCTGAAGACAGTCTTACCCATCTACATGTAGTATTTCTTACACCATAATGTGTTTCATAATACTGCTGACAACATGTATGCAGTATATCTGACACTGTGTGTGGATGCTGACACTGCAGGTATTATTCAACACCACTGGGTCCTGGCACTGCAGGTATTATTCAATGCCACTGGTTTCTGGCACTGCATGTATTATTCTTCTGGTGACCGTAGGAGCTGTGAAAGAAAAGATTAAGAGATTACCAAGTCGTTTTAAGTCAACAAATACCAAATACAGAATCTTTGAAATTTAGTAAAGATTTCCCAAATAGGATTTTTTTTAATAATTCCAATACTATAATGGTTCTTTCCCCAAATAAAACAAAGATATACAGTATAGGTAAAATATATCAGCCAGCAGACTGCTAACAGGTACAAATCCCTGCACACAGGAATCTTAGCAGATACAGTATATGGAAAATGGCAAACATAATTCCAATCTACAAAAATGGTATCCGAGAAGACCCTCTAAATTATAGACCCATATCATTAACAAGTATGGTAGTTAAAACATTAGAAAAAAATAGCTAACATCAAATGGGTTGATCCATTGTTGTTAACACAACAATGGGTAGAACACCTGGAGAGTACAATAATGACATAAAAATGGACAGACGGTATGGTTTTCGAACAGGAAGATCCTGTGTAACAAATCTACTTCGTTTTTATGAATCACAGAGATTCTACAGGAAAGAGATGGTTGGCCAACTGTCTATCTGGACCTAAAAGACCAGCATTGATGTAATGAAATGCCATTTTCTGGGTGAGACCAGAGGCTCCCTGGAGCTATCCGGGCTGATATGAGTGTATTAGACCGTGGCATCAGTCAAGTGAATGGAGTTCTTAGGCCTAACAGGGACCACAAACCAGAACCTAGGCCCCCCCTCAGAGAGGCACGAGGAGCAATGGCCTATAGAAAGCCTCGTGAGGTTGGAAGCATTCTACGTCTGCCATCGACCGAGACAGGCACCCAAGAAAGGTAGGTACCCCAAAACAACCCTATCTGGTTAAAAAATTGCTACTGAAAGCCAAACTGTTGAGAACTCTCCAAACTAAAAACTAACAAATGAGCATGATGTCACAACCATCTCCGTGCCGCTGTCAGTGCAGCTCCCCCTTCCGCAGAAGGGGGAATGGGGAGCTCCAGACCTCCCACACCAGCTATCATCCCCAAGTTCAGAGGCTGGATGTCAAAAACTGCAAAAAACCTCTGACCAGAGAAAGGGAGGGTTGCTGGGAAGACTCCGGGTCTAGCCCAAAAAATGACGTTTCATTACATTCAACGCTGGTTTTCTGGGGGAGCCCCTTTGGCTCCCCGGAGCTACTTAACCAAAGATAAAAACAAGAGGGTCTTTCCCGGGAGATGGTCACCACTTGCTCCAGGGACACCATCCAAGCGCCCAGTTCCAAGAAAAGCCGGACCTGGGACAAAGAAGTCATCCGAAAGCAGGAGCAATAGACCCAGGGGTTCAGATGGAACAAGTCCACAATGTACCGCAAGTCCGCACAGTCTCTTTTCAGAACCGTTAACAGGTGGGAAACCAACCTGAGGGATGAGGACTTTTGTCCACACCCAAGCAAACCAACTCCAAGGTGACCCAACAGAGAGAAAGCCTGCCCTGCCATCTCCGAGCCCCCCGAAGAAGGAGGGGCCACCCAATGCCACTGCAAGCCGCATGAAGCGACCTGAAAAGCCGACAAATCGTTGGACCAGGCGCGAGCAAACTGCACAAACCTCTCCCTTCCAATTGCTTCGTCAATAGGATGACCAACAAAAGAGCTGAAAAGCCGATAGATGAGCAGAGCGATTACCGCGCCAACCAGACGTCGTCGGCCCGGAAGGCTATTCCGACTCTGAAATTGGCACCACTGGCATACCACGATAAGAGGAACCTCAAGCCCTGGGCATGACCCTTTTGGGAAGAAACCCCACGGGCCCCCCCTAAGAACCAAAAAGTCCAACATGGGACGACAACTAGAAACCTCCGTTTGCAGAAACTGCACCATCGCATACTCTGCAAACGGAAAGGACAAAATGGGCATAGAAAACCTAAGAGCCAGAGCTCAAGTGGATTCTAAGGATTGAGCGAGCACCACCTGATGGCACCCAAAACGAGAAGCAAAAAACAGAGACTCTGCCTCCCTTAGGATTGGCACAAACAGCTTCAACAAGGCAGCCGACGCCCACACCACTGCGACCAATGCACCAGAACTAGGATCAGCAACCAACGCCTCCATGTCCTCCTTAAGCCAGTCCGAAGACAGCTTGAGAAGGGAAAAGAAACGCAAGACTGAAGCCTAATGGTCACGGATGAGTAAGTCCTCAGCAACCAGGGCAGCCGAAAGGGAGGGAACCTGTACGCAAAGCTACACAGGCCGACATCCCAAACAAGGGCAGGGACGAACAAACAAGCAGTGAAGCGTTCAATCTCGCCCCCCGGGTAAACCTGAACAACCGTCAGGGCCTCTCACCACTCAAGCATGTGGGACCGACAGAACGTATGCCATGCCCCTATTGAAAATACAGACTATTCTGCCAAAGAGGACGACTCTGGAACCTCGTAACGCACCCAGTAAGGAAAGGAAAACCCAATCACAAATGAGGCAGGATCCATTATCGAGGCACAATCCAGGTCGTGCAGGAGATGGCCTCGAGCCGCAATGGCCTCCCACACCTAATGGGGCGCGATGCCGAAATCCTCTAGAAGTGAGAGACAGAAGTACCAGAGGGATCCCAGGGAGGGGTTGATGCTCTATCAAAATCGTATAGGGAGGGAGGGGATAAGAAAACCCCACCCCCCTGCAACAACAAGCCTCGCTTATAGGGTACCAACACCCAAGCGGGGTCAAATGGAGCCCAAGCCCCCCAAGTAAACCCCTCCCTTGCCTCGGGAACCTCCACATTAGGACCCAGGGCCGAGTCGTCTTGCAAACCTTGTGCCTCAAGAGATAAGGCAGAGTCCACCGGAAAAGTTGGAACAAACAGGGTCCATTGGTCACACCCAGACGCACCGGCTGGAGAAAAAGGCTCGAATGCCTCCGTCATCACACCAAAAGGAGCATCCCCTGAAACTGCCCGAATCTCACCACCAACTAAACCCTGCCCCGACTCTGAAACCCTTAGACACTTCAGAACTGGGTGCAGAGGGTCGAAGAACAGCAGAAGGACAAGGGAGGCACGGATGAAACAAAATTGAGGTGATAACAACCCCAAGTTCAAGTCCCTATATGCAAAACCGTGCAGGCTCAGGGCATCCGGGTTAGTAACCAACCCAGCGCACTGCAGCAACCTAAAACACGCATGCAACGCCAAAGCTGCCTGCACCCGTGTATCAAGATCAGTGGATTGGATGAACTGGAGTACAAGCAAGGAACACCACTCGCAGGACTCCGGGTCAAAGGTGTTACAGACCCAACAGGCAGCATGAGGGAGGCACAAATTGGTGATTGTCACCCTGAGACAAGGGAACAGAGCAACCCTCAAACTCACATGAAGTGAGATGGGACCCAGAGGATGCATCCATCGGACCACAGAGCCCTAAAGGGGATTTCCAGGGCCCTTAGATGCTCTGCTAAGGGAAGCCCAGGCAAGATACTGATAACCGGCACCCCAAACTATCCAGCGAACTACTAACAGTTGAACCCTCGGGACGTGTACACTCACAGGGACCTAGTAGGACCACCAATTTATATAGAAGGGGTACCAACACCAAGGGGCAGACCCCCACCAGGCAGGAAACAAAAATAAAAGAAAACTCCCGCATGAGGGACAACAACCCAGGTGGAACATAGCCGATCGCTATAATCTGGTGAAAACTAGCTGCACAGTACCTTGTGCCCCTACCAGTGACAAAACAAGTGGTGCAAGAAACACCCCAGCTGACACCAAGGGCGGGCAATTACCGAGAAGCAAAAGATTCCACAGAGGCAGACCCCAAGCGACTTGTGGAAGATAACCCCAAGCCACAAGGGCAATACCTACTGGGCACCTAGGGAAAGGAACCCTAGGCATATGCAGCCCTGAGTACTTGTGATATTACTCCTGGTTAACACACCACCACAGGACAGGACCACACCACAAGGCACAGCACTGTTAATGACTTAAGCACCATCAGGGCATTAGTCAATGGAGTTCAGCCTACCGGGGACCACAAACCAGAACCTGGCCCCCTCAGAGAGGTACAGGGAGGAATGGCCCTGGAAAACACCCCATGGTTGGGGGTTTTCCTTATCTGCCATCCAATAGAGTTAGGCACCCAGAGAAGTAGGCATAACAAAACAGACCCCACATGGTAAGAAAACTGCAACCAAAAACCGGAGAGGCAAAACACCCACCAGTCCCAAGTTAACAAGGGAAACAAGCAAACATCACACTTTGCCGTCGCACCTCTCGTAAGCGCAACCCATCCCCTCCCCACTAGGGTGATGGGGAAGCCCCGGACCCCTTGTGCCGGCTACCTAGCAATCCAGTTCGGAAGCTAAGCATCCAAACAATGCGAAAAAAAAGTCGGCAGGAGGGAGGGAGGGAGGGTGACTGGGAGCCTCCAGGGATCACTGAGAACTTTTCGACCTCCAAAAGCACTGCGCCCGAATATTGACCCAAGAAATGGCAAACACGGCAGCTAAAGCAGCAAACTTCCTAACGTCATGGGCGTGCGGACAGATAGCAGGTTGGCTAGACTTAACCACCATGCTGTACGGCCATAATAAATGACAATTCTGTGGTGCGCCGAAAATAAATTCTGTGCAAAAAAATTATTTTCTCTTTTATTGTTAAATTGTAGCCTCTGATCATGGTAAAATAAAATTAAATATTGTATGTGACATACTATAGCCATGATGGAGCTGAGAAGTTGAGCAAATTATGGGCGCTGAGCGATGAAGCCCTCAGGGTCACTAGCAGACGCCACCTCACTCCTTCTTTCACCAACACCTCACTCGGCAACAATCCTTCTCCCAACATACTCCTTTTGCTGTTACTACACTATATACACACATCATATACAGTATAAGAATCTACATTTGTTTTCACCATAGCGAACCACTAAGCTGGTATGCTGAGTCCAGACAATAACAGGTTGCCACACAGAATTAGCAGACGATGCTACCTCCCTCACCAAGATTACTCCTCCCACCATACTGCAAACAGGGCTAATTATCACCACAATCCTATTATCAGAATCCTGGTCACTAAATCCTGTAAATTAATAATTTTCCACAAGTTTATTCTGTAAAGGAACATGAGAAGTCATTTCAAGATTCTAAGATGGACCAAACAATGGTAGGATGCTGTGGCTACCTGCATAGTGCTGTGAACATCTTGAACAGAACATGAGAACATAAGAATAACGGTAATTGCAGAAGGCCTATTGGCCCATATGAGGCAGCTCCTATTTATAACCTCATACTCATATACATGTCCAACCTATCCCACAACAGCATTGTGTTCACTGATATCTGGAAATTGTACACAGTCTTTATCACAGTCAGGCTCCTCTCTAATACTATCATGGCTAAATAATACCAGTTACATATATGTTTTGACAATTTTAGACGATGCCGTGGTCACAAGCTGAACAGCGATGCTGTTAGCTCATGCTCTACTCACCTAATTGTGCTTGCAGGGGTCGAGCTCTGGCTCTTTGGTCCCGCCTCTCAACCATCAATCAACAGGTGTACAGGTTCCTGAGCCTATTGGGCTCTATCATATCTACACTTGAAACTGTGTATGGAGTCAGCCTCCACCACCTCACTTCCTAATGCATTCCATTTGTCAACCATTCTGACACTAAAAATGTTTTAATATCTCTGTGGCTCATTTGGGCACTTAGTTTCCACCTGTGTCCCCTAGTGTTAAATACCCTGTCTTTATCTACCCTATCAATTCCCTTGAGAATCTTGAATATGGTGATCATGTCCCCCCTAACTCTTGTGTCTTCCAGCGAAGTGAGGTTTAATTCCCATAGCCTCTACTCTTAACTCATACCTCTCAGCTTGGGTACTAGTCTGGTGGCAAACTGTGTGCCATCCTTGGTTGATAACTCAGTACTGAGGCTCTCACACTTTAAGAATGTTGCCAACGATTTTCTTTAAAAATGAGGTCTGTTTAAAGGAGTCCTGAGACACAGGATACCTGGTTGATACCTGGTTGATGGGGTTCTGGGAGTTCTTCTACTCCCCAAGCCCGGCCCGAGGCCAGGCTCGACTTGTGAGAGTTTGGTCCACCAGGCTGTTGCTTGGAGCGGCCCGCAGGCCCACATACCCACCACAGCCCGGTTGGTCCGGCACTCCTTGGAGGAATAAATCTAGTTTCCTCTTGAAAATGTCCACGGTTGTTCCGGCAATATTTCTTATGCTTGCTGGGAGGACGTTGAACAACCGCGGACCTCTGATGTTTATACAGTGTTCTCTGATTGTGCCTATGGCACCTCTGCTCTTCATTGGTTCTATTCTACATTTTCTTCCATGTCGTTCACTCCAGTACGTTGTTATTTTACTGTGTAGATTTGGTACTTGGCCCTCCAGTATCTTCCAGGTGTATATTATTTGATATCTCTCTCGTCTTCTTTCGAGTGAGTACATTTGGAGGGCTTTGAGACGATCCCAATAATTTAGGTGCTTTATTGCATCTATGCGTGCCGTATATGTTCTCTGTATTCCCTCTATTTCAGCAATCTCTCCTGCTCTGAAGGGGGAAGTGAGTACTGAGAAGTACTCAAGACGGGACAACACAAGTGACTTGAAGAGTACAACCATTGTGATGGGATCCCTGGATTTGAAAGTTCTCGTAATCCATCCTATCATTTTTCTGGCTGTCGCAATATTTGCTTGGTTATGCTCCTTAAACGTTAGGTCGTCAGACATTATTATTCCCAAATCCTTTACATGCTGTTTTCCTACTAAGGGTACATTTGATTGTGTTTTGTACTCTGTATTATGTTTAAGGTCCTCATTTTTACCGTACCTGAGTACCTGGAATTTATCACTGTTAAACATCATGTTATTTTCTGATGCCCAGTCGAAAACTTTATTAATATCAGCTTGAAGTTTTTCAATGTCCTCAGCCGAGGTAATTTTCATACTGATTTTTGTGTCATCTGCAAAGGATGATACGAAGCTGTGACTTGTATTTTTGTCTATATCTGATATGAGAATAAGGAAAAGCAGCGGTGCAAGGACTGTACCCTGAGGTACAGAGCTTTTCACTGCACTTGGACTAGATTTTATATGGTTGACAGTTACTCGCTGAGTCCTGTTTGACAGAAAACTGAGTATCCAGCGTCCTACTTTACCGGTTATTCCCATTGACTTCATTTTGTGTGCTATCACGCCATGGTCACATTTATCGAAAGCCTTTGCGAAGTCCGTGTATATCACATCAGCATTCTGTTTCTCTTCTAATGCCTCAGTGACTTTGTCGTAGTGCTCAAGTAGCTGTGAGAGGCACGATCTTCCCGCTCGAAATCCATGTTGGCCTGGGTTGTGTAGGTCATTGGTCTCCATGAAATTGGTGACCTGACTCCTAATCACTCTCTCAAATACTTTTATGATGTGCGATGTTAGTGCAACTGGTCTATAATTTTTTGCCAATGCTTTGCTCCCTCCCTTGTGTAGAGGGGCTATGTCTGCTACTTTAAGTGCATCTGGTATCTCCCCCGTGTCCAAGTTCTTCCTCCACACTATACTGAGTGCCTGTGCTACCGGCACTTTGCATTTCTTTATAAATATTGAATTCCATGAGTCTGGACCTGGGGCCGAGTGCATGGGCATGTTTTCAATTTCTCTTTCAAAATTTAGTGCGCTCGTGTTGATATCAGTTATATTTACAGGGGTTTGAATATCCCGCATAAAGAAATTGTCTGGATCTTCCACTTTCATGTTGTTTATTGGAGTGCTAAACATGTCCTCATACTGCTTTTTTAGGATTTCACTAACTTCTTTGTCATCCTCCGTATATGAACCTTCACTTGTACGAATAGGTCCAATACTGGCAGTGGTTTTTGCTTTTGATTTCGCATATGTGAAGAAGTATTTTGGATTTTTCTTTATTTCCTGAATTGCTTTCTGTTCTAACTGCCTTTCTTCAGTCTCATATGAGTGTTTCAATTTCCGCTCGATTTCTTCAATCTCCCTATTTAAATTATTCGTTCTTTGACGGGAAATTCCTGTCTGCATAAGCAGTTCCGTTATTTTTTTCCTGCGTTTATAGTGTCTGCGTTCTCTTTCTACGTTAGATCTCTTTCTGGCTTTCCTCAAAGGAACATGTTTCAGACAGACTTGATACGCTTCCGAAGTCAGTTTTTCTATTCCTTCTGTAGGAAGGAATCTAAGGAGGAAGGAATCCTTCTGTAGGAAGGAACCCCCCGATCTAACCCCCAATCTGATGCTCTGTGTACCCCTAATCTAATGCCTCAAGGCACTCTGTGCAGTGCGGTGGTTAACCCTTAAACTGCACAACACGTTATGACATGTTGAGTAACTGACGCAAACGTGCGCATCCACATGTTTGCGGGTGCGCAATATGACGTTTTGGAGTACTACCCGCTATTTAAACTGGAGTTTAAATAAAAATAATAAAACTCCATAAAAAATATGGCGTACTATTTAAACGGCCGCAGATACAAGGGGTTCACATCACCTTCCGCAGGGCTCTTGTAAACAGACGCCATTTAAAAAAAAAATTGTCGGCAACATTCCCGGGTGTGAGGGCCTCAGTACTGAGTGAGCCACCAAGGCTGGCACAAGCAGCATGAGCTCACAACACTGTTGTTCAGCTTGTGACCACAGTTTCACCTAAAAATGTAAAAAATATATGTAACTGGTATTATTTAGCAATGATAGTATTACAGAAGACCCCCTGACTGTGATAAAAATTACCAGGATTCTGACAATAGCAGGATTGGTGTGATAATTTGTGCTGTGCTGTGAGATGAGTAAAGTTGTGGGTGGGAGGTCTGAAGCATCGACTGCCGAATCTGTGTGGCCACCTGTTGCTGTCTGCACTTACTATATCAGCATAGTGGTTTACTATGGTAAACAAAACATGCAGATACTTATATATAACGTCTGTATATAGTGAATAAAAGCAAAAACAGTATAGTGGGAGGAGAATTTTGGTGAAGGAGTGAGTGGCAGCCAGTGGCTGGCTGGTGTGCCGGCCACTCCTTGCTGCGTTTTGACTCAGCTTACCAACTTAGTGGTTTGTTATGGTAAACACATATGTAGATACAGTATCGACTCTATTTAACAGTCTCTTATTTACCAATCTGCCAGTTCCATTGACCGGTTTGTGAGATCCGGTATCTGGAACCTCATATACCGGTCTGGCGGTCGATATTGGGTTTGTTTCGGTATCGGCGGGCCCTCACATGGCAACGGGCCACCAACCTTGAAGGTATTGAGGGAGGGATGGGAGGTAGTGATTGATGGAAGGAGGCATTGAGGGGAAGAGGCAGGGAGGGATAGAAGCAGTGAGGGAGGGAGAGTGTTGGTGGTGGTGAGGGAGGAAGAGTGGTGGTGGTGAGGGAGGAAGTGTGTTGGTGGTGGTAGTGAGGGTGTTGGTGGTGGTGAGGGAGGAAGTGTGTTGGTGGTGGTAGTGAGGGAGGGAGTGTGTTGGTGGTGGTGGTGGTAGTGAGGGTGTTGGTGGTAGTGAGGGAGGCGGAGGGAAGGATTGCTGATAAGGCAATGGTTGCTAAACCTCTCACTCGTACTGTATTAAAAGTTTTAATCTTAGCAGTAAAATATTTATGCCAAAATATGTTAATTTTTGTGTATTACTATACATTATTAATCATTAACATGTTTTATTGTTCCCTGTTTATTAATTAAACTTATATAGTTTTAGGAATTATGCACAGTTGGCATTTTTGAGCAGGGGCTGACAGACATGTACGCCTCTACATCTAGCCTCGACCCTATTAGTAACTCCCTTGACCCTGTTAGTAGCTACCTCCTCCAAAGCCTGCTGTTCTCATGTTATGAGGAAGGCAGAGAGGCAGTGAGGGAGGGATGGAAGACATTGAGAGAGGGATGGAAGGCACTGAGGGAGGGATGGGAGGCAGTGATGGAGGGAGGCATTGATGGGGAGAAGCAGGGAGGGATGGAAGGTGCTGAGGGAGGGATGGGAGGCAGTGATGGAGGGAGGCATTGATGGGGAGAAGCAGGGAGGGATAGAAGCAGTGAGGGAGGGAGGGTGGTGGTGGTGGTGGCGGTGAGGGAAGAGTGGGGGGTGAGGGAAGAGTGGGGGGGGGGGGTGAGGGAAGAGTGGGGGGGTGAGGGAAGAGTGGGGTGTGAGGGAAGAGTGGGGGGGGGGTGTGAGGGAAGAGTGGGGTGTGAGGGAAGAGTGGGGGGGGGGTGTGAGGGAAGAGTGGGGTGTGAGGGAAGAGTGGGGTGTGAGGGAAGAGTGGGGGGGGAGTGAGGGAAGAGTGGGGGGGGTGAGGGAAGAGTGGGGGGGGGTGAGGGAAGAGTGGGGGGGGTGAGGGAAGAGTGGGGGGGGTGAGGGAAGAATGGGGGGGGGTGAGGGAAGAATGGGGGGGGGTGAGGGAAGAATGGGGGGGGGGTGAGGGAAGAGTGGGGGGGTGAGGGAAGAGTGGGGGGGTGAGGGAAGAGTGGGGGGGTGAGGGAAGAGTGGGGGGGGGTGAGGGAAGAGTGGGGGGGGGTGAGGGAAGAATGGGGGGGGGGTGAGGGAAGAATGGGGGGGGTGAGGGAAGAATGGGGGGGGGTGAGGGAAGAGTGGGGGGTGAGGGAAGAGTGGGGGTGAGGGAAGAGTGGGGGTGAGGGAGGGAGGTGTTTGGTTACTATGGTTCACTTGTTGTGTGGTCCACTTGTGTGATCCAACTTGTCATATGAAGGAATTATTAATTGTAATCTGTGATAGAATGGGCCCTAACACAGGAACTAACTTGCAACGCAATTACACAATGAACTGTATTTCATTTTAGTTACATAAAATATATCTTACCAGAATGTTACTTGAAATATTACCAACACTTCACCAACTTCATAAATACCAGAGCCCTGCATTTAACGATCTGGGTACAGCCCCATATAGGTCTTTAAATCGAATGGACACTGTATTTATATATAACATGTATATATAGTATAATAACAGCAAAAGGAATGTTGGGAGAAGCCATTTTGATGAGGGAGGTGGCATCATGTGCATGACTTGTCATGCTGTGTAAGGGAGGCCACTATGCTCTTTAGGCACTATACCAGCTTAGTTGATCAGTTATAATGAACAAAAATGTAGAGACATATATAATGTGTGTATATAGTGTAATAACACCACAAACAGTATATACTTGAAGAAGGAATGTTAGTGCATCTTGCCTTGAACCAGTGAGGGAGGGAGGGATGGAGGGGGGAGGGAGGGACGGAGGGGGGAGGGAGCATCAGTTGGGTGTGGCAACATTTTACTGTCTGCCGTCACCATACAAGATTAGTGATTCGCTATGGTGAACACAAATGTAGATACAGTGGTACCTTGGTTTAAGAGTTTAATCCATTCCTGGAGACAGCCCGTATTCCAAAAACTCATAATCCAAAGCTAATTTCCCCATAAGAAATAATGGGAAATGAATTAATCCGTTCCTGACTACCCAAAATCCTCACTTCAAACTAAATTTTCTGGGGGGAGCCCCGTCGGCTCCCCGGAGCTATCCCAGGCTGATATGCTAATGTCAGACTTTGGCATCAGTCATGTGTATGGAGTTCTTAGGCCTACCGGGGACCACGGCCAGAACCGGGCCCCCTCAGAGAGGCAAGGGGAGCAATGGCCTATAGAAGCCCCCGTGTAGTTGGAAGCATTCTATGTCTGCCATCGACCGGAACAGGCACCCAGAAAGGTAAGCGCCCCAAAACAAACCCCTATTCTGGTTAAAATTGCTACCTAAAACCGAACTAGTGGATAGAACTCCCCAACCGAAAACAAGCAAACTAGTGTGACGTCACACACTGCCGCGCCGCTGTCTGCGCAGCTCCCCCCTCCCCGGGAGGGGGAAGGGGGAGCCCCAGACCCCCTGCGCCGGCTACCCACACCTCAGTTCTTGAGGCTGATGCTATAGGCGATGGTCGTGTGCTCTGGCTCCGGTGTCGCTACTGCACTGTGCTTTGCGTGTGGTGTTAGTTTTGTGGGTGCGAGAGCCGGGAGTTATCTTCAGTACTCGGGCTGCATGCGCCTAGGGCTGCCTTCCCTAGGTGCCCTGTAAGTACTGCCCTTGGGGCTTGGGGCCACCTTCCACAGGCTCCTCGGGGTCTGCCTCTGCTGGTCCGTTTTACCTTTCGTTTTTTCGGCCGCCTGTTGGGCTCTTGGGTGTTCTGTTCTCCCTTGTTACCGGCAGGTAAGAGGCAGTTTGCACTGGTAGGGGCGCAGGGTGCTGCTCAGCTTGTATTTCCCGACATCGCGGCCGGCTCTGTTCCTTGGGGTTCGCTGTCCTCTTGCGGGGTTTTGTTTTTCTTTTTGTTTTTGCCTGGTGGGGGGTTCTGTCATTTTATTCAGTTTGTTTTTGCCCTTCCACTGTTCTCCTCGGTGGCGCCCCCTGCTAGGTCCCCGTGAGTATACACGTCCCTGGGGTTCAGCTTTAGAAGTTTGCTTGGTAGTTTCGGGTTCTTGGTGAACTGGAGGAAGTCCCATCTGGTTCCCTCTCAGGTTCGGACTTAGCTGGGTCTCGTGTGGGACTCGAACCGCCTCCTTGTCTCTCCCTCCGGAGTCTCTCCTGCGGCTGCGGTCCCGCCTTCGTCTGTTTCTGGAGGGCCCTCGGGTCACCCGGCGGTTGCTCGAGGGGCTGTGCGGGAGCCTGAACTTCGCGATGGTGGTCTACCCGCCGGGTCGGGTTTGGCTTCGACGGCTGTTCTGGTTCCTTCGGGGTTCCCCCTTCCGCCTCTCTCGCGATCGCAGAGTTCGACCCCCGGGGGACTTGCGTCGGTTGCTGCGTCACCGGCTTCCTCTTCGGGTTTTTCGGGGTTCAGTGCCTTGGCGCCTACCCGAGCCCTCGCTCGATGTGTACACGGATGCGTCGTCTCTCGGCTGGGGTTTTGTGACCAGTGCTCACCAGGCCGGCCAGGGGCGTTGGGATCCGTCCTTCCGTCGAGCTCACAGTACGGTGCGGGAGTTCGCGGCAGTGTGGTTTGCTCTGGGGAGGATTCGGGTGGCCCGCGGATCGACGATTCGGCTCCATTCGGACTGCTCTCCGGTGGTTTATTGCCTGAACCGCGGGGGTTCGATGCGGTCCTTGTCTCTTTGGGGTTGGTCACTTCGGGTGACTCGTCTGCTGAGTTCTCGGGGTTTGGCTCTCCTGGCGGTTCACGTACGGGGCGTGTCCAACGTCTTGGCCGACGCCCTGTCTCGCTTCGTTCCCCTCTCCATGGAGTGGACGGTCGACGACGAGTCCTTCCGTTGGCTTTGCCAGACGTTCGGGCGCCCCGAAGTGGACCTCTTCGCGTCGGCGTGGTCGCGGCGTCTTCCCGTTTATGCGGCGCCCTTCCCCGATTGCGAGGCTGTCGGGGTCGATGCCTTTCGGCTCGACTGGTCGAGGTGGGGGTTCCTGTACCTCTTTCCCCCGGTTCGGCTGTTGCTCCAGGTCCTGACTCTCTTAGAGACTTACCGGGGGAGAGTTGTCCTTCTGGCCCCTTGGTGGCCGGCCCAGCCTTGGTTTCAGGCACTGGTTGCTCGGTGTCCGAACCCGAGGGTTTTCCCGCGGCTCCGCCTCTTTCAGCAGATCGGGCCGGTACGTCACGTAGCTGGTTCGATCTTCTCCTCGAGTCTTCGCGTATGGTTTTTTTGACTCGAGTCTATCATCATCTCTATGGTGATCAGGTGGCCGCCTTGTTGGTGTCCCACCTGAGGGCTTCTTCTCGGCGGCAGTATGAAGTTTCCTGGCGGTCCTTCCGTTTCTTTTTGCGTCTTCGACGTGTTAGCTCCTTGTCTGTTCGGGTGGTCTTGTCCTTCCTCTCGTGGTTGTTTCAGGACCGTCATCTTATGCCTAACACTGTCGCTTCGTATCGTGCGGCGCTGGCGGAGCCGCTTCAGCTTGCTTTCGGTATCGATGTTACGTCTGCGCTGTTTCGCAAGCTGTCTCGTGCATTGTTTCACCTCCGGCCTGCTCATGCGTCGCCTGAGCCGTCCTGGTCTTTGGACAGAGTGCTCGCTTACCTTTCATCTCCTCGTTTCGTTGTGGCCCCTTCGGTCCAGGATTGTTTTTCCAAGGCACTTTTCTTGTTGGCTTTGGCCTCTGGGGGTTGGGTAGGGGAGCTTCATGCTCTCCTCCGGCGCAGGGGTTTCTGCTCTTTTGGTTGTGGTGATAGTTTTGTTCGTTTGCAGCCGTCTCCTTCTTTTCTGGCGAAGAATGAGACTGCTGCGTTCCGGAGGGGTCCATGGGTGGTTGATGCTTGGTTGGTCAGGCCGGGGGTGCATCATGTTTTGTGTCCGGTTGCGGCGCTTCGCCGTTATTTGCGCGCCACAGCTTCTGTGTCCGGGGACGCGCTGTGGGTTGATCCGGTTTCCCTTCTTCCCTGTTCGCGGGTTCGGGTCTCTCAGGTCGTCCGAAAGGTTATTAGGTCCAGCCAGCCTGTGGTCTATCCCCGTGCCCATGACGTTCGTAAGTTCGCGGCTCTTGCTGCCGTCTTTGGGAATATGTCTTGGTCTGATATTCGGGCGCGGGGATTTTGGCGGTCGAACAGGGTCCTGGCTGCTCGTTACCTTGTGAATGTCCCTGGGCCTCGTCGGGCCTGTGTTGCTTTGGGTTGGCGGTTGCAGCCAGATGTCTCGGCTTCGAGTTGAGGGGTCAGCGACGACCGCCTCCCGGGTAAGTCCCTCTTTTTCTGTCTGTGGGTAGTTAGCTCCGGGGAGCCGACGGGGCTCCCCCCAGAAAACCAGCGTTGAATGTAATGAAACGCCATTTTCTGGGCGAGTCCCGGAGGCTCCCCGGCATCCCTCCCTCCCTCCGGTCGGCGGTTTTTCGCGTTTTTGACATCCAGCCTCAAGAACTGAGGTGTGGGTAGCCGGCGCGGGGCGTCTGGGGCTCCCCCTTCCCCCTCACGGGGAGGGGGGAGCTGCGCAGACAGCGGCGCGGCAGTGTGTGACGTCACACTAGTTTGCTTGTTTTCGGTTGGGGAGTTCTATCCACTAGTTCGGTTTTAGGTAGCAATTTTAACCAGAATAGGGGTTTGTTTTGGGGCGCTTACCTTTCTGGGTGCCTGTTCCGGTCGATGGCAGACATAGAATGCTTCCAACTACACGGGGGCTTCTATAGGCCATTGCTCCCCTTGCCTCTCTGAGGGGGCCCGGTTCTGGCCGTGGTCCCCGGTAGGCCTAAGAACTCCATACACATGACTGATGCCAAAGTCTGACATTAGCATATCAGCCTGGGATAGCTTCGGGGAGCCTCCGGGACTCACCCAGAAAATGGCGTTTCATTACATTCAACGCTGGTTATATACCTAATTCATCTAAATAAACCTACAAAACCATGTTCAAGTTATTACTTACCTTGCTGATGACTGCTGTTGGCGTATGGAAGATGGTAAGGAGGAGAGAGGAGAAGAGGTGTTATTGTTTGGAAGGGGTACCGCCCCTTCCATTATAACATCAGGCAGTGAGGACTTCACTGGTGTGCACACACTGGCACGTTTTGCCTGCATACCACTAAGACTTGCTTGTCTTACTAAGAATCTATCTAAAGACACTTGTTTTTCCCTATATTTTAACACTTGTCTGTAGTAAGACATCACATTGTCATTTAAAAGGGTCAGTGCAACAGCCTGCTACAGCTTTATCTGGGCGAGTTTTTTCAACACAACTTTGCAATTCTTCTCATACTTCACACATTTTCTTAACACTTTAGCGTTATCACGGTGCTCGTGAGCATTACCACTTTTTGTGTTGAGGTCGCACAGCGGACTCGCTCACGAGTCACGAGAAAAAATATTTCTATAATCTCTATTTGTTATGCGATCGACTTTGGGATAGTTTGAAATGTTTGCCATGAAATTTCCGTTTTCTCTAATAGCCGCATAGCCTATTTGAGAGAACAGCATAGCATTGCACCATCGAGGTAAGACAATTGTATTGTTGACATGACAAGAGTAATCAACGTAGTTTTTTATTTGGTGCCGGTCTAACACATCTTTGTGTGAAATTTTATACTTATGTTCTTCTAGAACATTCTATTGCGAACACATTGGTACAAAAATGAAATACGTACATTAAAAATTAATGTCAAAACAGTGAAAAGAATATACACTTTTCAATAGGGGTTTCGCCGATGTGCCGTCACGGGTAACACTTCGGCCACTTCCCACACTCTTGCGGGCGGGCTGCGACATTGATTCTACATTTATATGCATATGTCCGTGTAGGGAATTTTATTGCGATCTCAGTGATACCAAATTTAATGCTGTAGGACAAGTGTGGAGTTGACAACCCTGAAAAGAGTAGAAACATTTCGTCGCTGTTTGGCACTCACGGCTAGTGATCAACGTAGCTCTTTATTTGATGCTGGTCTAACTCATGTTTGGTGACATTTTATATATAACAACATCTTTTATGCTCAAATGGCCAAAAATCCGACAAAAAAAATAAATTCTTGTGGAGAATTCAGGCTGTCGGAAAATCCGACACCATTTAATAATCATACAGATAATAGCTGTGTTGTATAAACAAGTTACCCATAGAAAACGTAACTTGTAGTGGAATTACCGTCTAAAGAAAACGGGATATCATCACCACATACTATTATAATTCACCAGCTATTCTGCTGGGAATTATTCTTAAATACATTAGTCTTTGGACTTTACCATCATAAAAACATCTTATATAAATTAACTTAATTATCAATATTAAAGTAGAGTAAATGTGACCCTTCTATCACTTTCTGACATGTGGACAAAGTAGGCCAGGCGTGAGGGAGGAAGGGGGGAGCCATTGTTGTGTCACCTCCGAGACGTGTGGAGCAAATTCGGCTCCTATCATTCTGGACAATGTCGGCCAGTAACGTCAATAGTATGGAGTGTTAAACAGCCATTGTTTATATTGAGACCAGAGGCTCACACGGGAGCAAATTCGGCTCCTGTTAAATTTACTTGGACGTAGTGTTATGGAAACCAAAGGTGTACCATTTTTCAACACGCTGTCTACATATCAAGTTAAGTCTATCCGAAACCCGTTTATCATTCATTTATGGCCATTAATGTCAGGATATAGGGTGACCCGGTTAGATCACGTGGAAGCCTCAAACTAAAGGTAATTAAGCCAGGTCTTCAATGTTCCATGTACAGTTTCTCTGAAATACTTGTCATATATAGGATTCTGGCTTCACAGCTAGCGCACTTTTGACAGGTCAAGACGAGGAAGGAAGATTTGTGCACCAGTTACTGGGTGATATGGAAGCTACCTCAAAGAGGATAATTTGGTGTCTACACCCTAGTTATACCTGGTGGACTAACCTGCTGTACTATAAGATAAGGAACCTTTTCAATGTATGTAGTTAATTCCTGTAGTTTGATTGGCTGCATATATATTAATTTAATAAACCCCCCCTAATGTGTAGAGGATCGATTTGTGAGATTGAGATTATTGCAGAAATACAGTCCACTTATCATTATACAAATTGCTATCGAAGTATATAAATTAACGTAAATATAAATTCATATAAATTAAATAAATATAAATCTCACAGGTCGGTTCCCACACAGGCGGCATAGTCACTGGGCGCAAGGTACCGGTAAACTGAGGCGCGATCGCCATGCCACCACGTGCTAGTCGGCCTGTACGTGTATCAACACCCTCGTCTTCCAAGGCAAATTTTCCGAACAAATCCTGCTTGTATTCCGAAAAACTCATATACAGGGACACTCGTATTCCGAGGTACCACTGTACTTATATATAACGTGTATATATAGTGTAATAACAACAAAATGAGTGGTGGGAGAAACCATTTTAGTGAGTGAGGTGGCATCATCTGCAAGACTTGTCATGATGTGTAAGAGTGGCCACTATGCTCTTTGGGCATTATACCAGCTTAATTGAATAGCTTAATTATACCAGCTTAACTGTATATAGTGAATAAAAGCAAAAACAGTATGGTGGGAGGAGCATGTTGGTGAGTGAGGTGTTGTTGAGGGAGGGGGTGGTGGAGAGTGGCTGGCTGGCTGGAATGTGGTGGCCACTCCTCGTTGCTTTTTAACTCGCCATATCATCTTAGTGGTTCATTATGGTGAACAAATCATGCTGATACTTATATATAACCTGTGTATATAATGTAATAACCGCAAAACTATTTGTTTATTGTTTTATGAACAAAATAATTGAATCAGTAATATGAACACCATAATTTTGAATACAGTATAGCATTGATTCACACATTTTATTATATAAATATATCACACTACACACGATTGAATAATATTACTGCAAAAAACCAGCGTTGAATGTAATGAAACGCCATTTTCTGGGTGAGTCCCGGAGGCTCCCCGGAGCTAACCCAGGCTGATATGCTAATGTCAGACTTTGGCATCAGTCATGTGTATGGAGTTCTTAGGCCTACCGGGGACCACGGCCAGAACCGGGCCCCCTCAGAGAGGCAAGGGGAGCAATGGCCTATAGAAGCCCCCGTGTAGTTGGAAGCATTCTATGTCTGCCATCGACCGGAACAGGCACCCAGAAAGGTAAGCGCCCCAAAACAAACCCCTATTCTGGTTAAAATTGCTACCTAATACCGAACTAGTGGATAGAACTCCCCAACCGAAAACAAGCAAATTAGTGTGACGTCACACACTGCCGCGCCGCTGTCTGCGCAGCTCCCCCCTCCCCGGGAGGGGGAAGGGGGAGCCCCAGACCCCCCGCGCCGGCTACCCACACCTCAGTTCTTGAGGCTGGATGTCAAAAACGCGAAAAAACCGCCGACCGGAGGGAGGGAGGGATGCCGGGGAGCCTCCGGGACTCACCCAGAAAATGGCGTTTCATTACATTCAACGCTGGTTTTCTGGGGGGAGCCCCGTCGGCTTCCCGGAGCTAACTACCCACAGACAGAAAAAGAGGGACTTACCCGGGAGGCGGTCGTCGCTCACCCCTCAACTCGAAGCCGAGACAACTGGCTGCAACCGCCGACCCAAAGCAACACAGGCCCGACGAGGGCCAGGGACATTCACAAGGTAACGAGCAGCCAGGACCCTGTTCGACCGCCAAAATCCCCGCACCCGAATATCAGACCAAGACATATTCCCAAAGACGGCAGCAAGAGCCGCGAACTTACGAACGTCATGGGCACGGGGATAGACCGCAGGCTGGCTAGACCTAATAACCCTGCGGACGACCTGAGAGACCCGAACCCGCGAACAGGGAAGAAGGGAAACCGGATCAACCCACAGCGCGTCCCCGGACACAGAAGCTGTGGCGCGCAAATAACGGCGAAGCGCCGCAACCGGACACAAAACATGATGCACCCCCGGCCTGACCAACCAAGCATCAACCACCCATGGACCCCTCCGGAACGCAGCAGTCTCATTCTTCGCCAGAAAAGAAGGAGACGGCTGCAAACGAACAAAACTATCACCACGACCAAAAGAGCAGAAACCCCTGCGCCGGAGGAGAGCATGAAGCTCCCCTACCCGACCCCCAGAGGCCAAAGCCAACAAGAAAAGTGCCTTGGAAAAACAATCTTGGACCGAAGGGGCCACAACGAAACGAGGAGATGAAAGGAAAGCGAGCACTCTGTCCAAAGACCAGGACGGCTCAGGCGACGCATGAGCAGGCCGGAGGTGAAACAATGCACGAGACAGCTTGCGAAACGGCGCAGACGTAACATCGATACCGAAAGCAAGCTGAAGCGGCTCCGCCAGCGCCGCACGATACGAAGCGACAGTGTTAGGCATAAGAAGACGGTCCTGAAACAACCACGAGAGGAAGGACAAGACCACCCGAACAGACAAGGAGCTAACACGACGAAGACGCAAAAAGAAACGGAAGGACCGCCAGGAAACTTCATACTGCCGCCGAGAAGAAGCCCTCAGGTGGGACACCAACAAGGAGGCCACCTGATCACCATAGAGATGATGATAGACTCGAGTCAAAAAAACCATACGCGAAGACTCGAGGAGAAGATCGAACCAGCTACGTGACGTACCGGCCCGATCTGCTGAAAGAGGCGGAGCCGCGGGAAAACCCTCGGGTTCGGACACCGAGCAACCAGCGCCTGAAACCAAGGCTGGGCCGGCCACCAAGGG
The DNA here is from genome assembly GCF_040958095.1 of Procambarus clarkii. Classification (NCBI taxonomy): domain Eukaryota; kingdom Metazoa; phylum Arthropoda; class Malacostraca; order Decapoda; family Cambaridae; genus Procambarus; species Procambarus clarkii. The sequence goes on from NC_091161.1 coordinate 44,762,217, forward strand.
GCCAGAAGGACAACTCTCCCCTGGTAAGTCTCTAAGCGAGTCAGGACCTGGAGCAACAGCCGAACTGGGGGAAAGAGGTACAGGAACCCCCACCTCGACCAGTCGAGCCGAAAGGCATCGACCCCGACGGCCTCGCAATCGGGGAAGGGCGCCGCATAAACGGGAAGACGCCGCGACCACGCCGACGCGAAGAGGTCCACCTCGGGGCGCCCGAACGTCTGGCAAAGCCAACGGAAGGACTCGTCGTCGACCGTCCACTCCGTGGAGAGGGGAACGAAGCGAGACAGGGCGTCGGCCAAGACGTTGGACACGCCCCGTACGTGAACCGCCAGGAGAGCCAAACCCCGAGAACTCAGCAGACGAGTCACCCGAAGCGACCAACCCCAAAGAGACAAGGACCGCATCGAACCCCCGCGGTTCAGGCAATGAACCACCGGAGAGCAGTCCGAATGGAGCCGAATCGTCGATCCGCGGGCCACCCGAATCCTCCCCAGAGCAAACCACACTGCCGCGAACTCCCGCACCGTACTGTGAGCTCGACGGAAGGACGGATCCCAACGCCCCTGGCCGGCCTGGTGAGCACTGGTCACAAAACCCCAGCCGAGAGACGACGCATCCGTGTACACATTGAGCGAGGGCTCGGGTAGGCGCCAAGGCACTGAACCCCGAAAAACCCGAAGAGGAAGCCGGTGACGCAGCAACCGACGCAAGTCCCCCGGGGGTCGAACTCTGCGATCGCGAGAGAGGCGGAAGGGGGAACCCCGAAGGAACCAGAACAGCCGTCGAAGCCAAACCCGACCCGGCGGGTAGACCACCATCGCGAAGTTCAGGCTCCCGCACAGCCCCTCGAGCAACCGCCGGGTGACCCGAGGGCCCTCCAGAAACAGACGAAGGCGGGACCGCAGCCGCAGGAGAGACTCCGGAGGGAGAGACAAGGAGGCGGTCCGAGAGTCCCACACGAGACCCAGCCAAGTCCGAACCTGAGAGGGAACCAGATGGGACTTCCTCCAGTTCACCAAGAACCCGAACCCGGCGAGCTGGGAAAGAACCAAATCCCTGGCTAGCAAGCAAGCGGACTGGCTGGGAGCCCAAACCAGCCAGTCGTCGAGGTAGGCCAACACCCGAACACCTAGGAGACGCAAACGAGCCACCACAACCCGTGTAAGGCGTGTGAACACGCGAGGTGCCAGGTTCAACCCGAACGGGAGACAACGAAAGCGGTAACTCAGACGCCCCACTACAAAACCGAGCCAGTCCCTGAACCGCGGATGAATCGGGACATGCCAATAAGCGTCCCGGAGGTCCAGGGACACCATCCAAGCACCCGGCTCCAAGAGGAGCCGAACCTGAGACAGCGTAGTCATCCGAAAGGAGGGGCAATGAACCCAGGGGTTCAGACGGGACAAGTCCAGAATGAACCGCAGGTCCGCGCAGTCCCGTTTCGGAACCGGAAACAGACGGGAAACCCATCTGAGGGACGACGTCGTTTCGACGACGCCCAAGCGTACCCACTCCAAGACGACTCGACAGAGCGCAGGGGAAGAAGCCTGCCCCGCCAGCCCCGACCCCCCAAAGGGGGGAGGGGCCACCCAACGCCACCGCAGGCCGCGAGACACGACCCGAAAGGCCCACGAATCGTGGGACCAGGCGCGGGCGAACAGCGCAAGCCGCCCCCCCATCGCCCCGTCAAAGGGGCAAACCGCGAAAGGGCCGGCGACCCTTACGAGACCCAGAACCCCGCACAGCGCGAACACCGCGCCGACCAGACGAGGGAGGGTCCGCAGGAGGAGCCAACCCCAAACCTGACACCAGAGGCCTACCACGACGAGAGGAACCCCGAGCCCTGGCACGACCTTTCCGGGAAGACCCACCCCGGGACCCCCGGAAAACCAACAAGTCCGACATCGGACGACAAGCCGCCGACGCAGCCTGAATAAACTGCGCCACGGCCGACTCCCCAAACAGGAGAGGACAAAAAGGTGAAGAACGCCTAAGAGCCAGAGCCCAAGCAGATTCCACGGAGGAACCCAGCACCGCCTGCCGACACGCGAGACGGGAAGCATAGAACAGGGAAACCGCATCCCGCAAAATCGGCGTGAACAGCTTCAACAAGGCAGCCGACGAACGCGCAGCCGAGGACAAGGTGCCGGACCCCGGGACGGACCCAAGCGTCCCCACATCCTCCACGAGCCAATCCGAAGACAGCTCCAGGAGGGAAAAGAACCGCAAGGCCGAACACAAAAGGCCCCGAGCGCGCAAGTCCTCCGCCACGAGCGCCGCCGAAAGGGAGGGAACCTGCACATGGAGCTGAATAACGCCCACATCGCGGGGAAGGGCAGGGGCAAACAAGCACTCATTCAGGTACTCAAGGTCACCCCCCAGGAAAACCTGAAGCACCGTGGAAGCTTCCCGCCACTCCAGCGTGCGGGAACGACAGAAGGAATGCCAGGAATCCAGACCAAACAAGGGGCAGTCTGCTAGCCAGGATGACTCCGGAACCTCGTAACGGAGCCAGAAAGGGAACGAAGTCCCAAACCTGAACGTGGACGGATCCATTTCCGAGGCATAATCCGGGTCACGCAGGAGGTAAGCTGCAAAGGCCGCTCGCACCACACCAGGTTGGATGCGATAAGCCGAAAACCTCCGGAAGGACGGAACCGACGTACCCGGGGGAACACGGAACCGTACCCGGGGAGGGGCCGACACCAAATCCAACTCGTACGCAGAGGGGGGGAAAGAAAACCCCACTCCTTGTAACAATAAGCCCCGCTCAGTGGGAAGAAAAACCCAGGCGGGGTCCAGCGGGGCCCAAGGCCCCCAAGTCAGCCCCTCCCCAGCCTCGAGGTCCGTCACCACAGGACCCGAGGCCGAGTCCTCTCCCCAAGCCCCGACCCCACAAGACAAGGACGGAGCAGCCGGAAAAGCTGGAGGAAGGGGGGCCCACTGGTCAGACCCTGAAGCTTCGGCCGGGAGACAAGACTCGAATGCCTCTGCCGCCCCCCCGGAAGGGGCAACCCCCGAAGCTGCCCGAGTCTCGAGATCAAGTAACCCCTGCTCCGACCCCGAAACCCTCAGACGCTTCGGGGCCGGAAGCAGGGGCGGGGGACCAGAACGAACAGAAGGGGAAGGACGAGGAGGTGCGGACTGAACCAGGATCGAAGCGACCCCCACCCCCAAGTCCGGGTCTCGAAAAGCAAAGCGGGGCAGCCCCGGGGCATCCGGGGAAGCAACCAACCGAGCGCGTTGCAACAGACGAAACCTAGACTGCAACGCACGTGCCGCCTGTACCCGAATAGAATCATCAGAGGATTGGGTAAATTGAGTCACAAGCAAGCAGCAACACTCACAGGACTCAGGGTCGAAAGTATCACCGACCCAACAGGCAGCGTGGCAGAGGCAAAAACAATGAGGGTCACCCTGAGACAAGGGGACCGAGCAACCCTCAAACTCGCACACAGCGAGTGGGGACCCCGGGGTCACATCCATCGGACCCACGCGCCCCCTAGGGGATTCCCAGGGTCCTGAGCGTTTACTTTAAGAGGACTCGCGCTCAGGTAGTCCCAGGCAGGGTGCTGCAAACCGGCGCCCAAAACTACCAAGCAAACTTCTAAAGCTGAACCCCAGGGACGTGTACACTCACGGGGACCTAGCAGGGGGCGCCACCGAGGAGAACAGTGGAAGGGCAAAAACAAACTGAATAAAATGACAGAACCCCCCACCAGGCAAAAACAAAAAGAAAAACAAAACCCCGCAAGAGGACAGCGAACCCCAAGGAACAGAGCCGGCCGCGATGTCGGGAATTACAAGCTGAGCAGCACCCTGCGCCCCTACCAGTGCAAACTGCCTCTTACCCGCCGGTAACAAGGGAGAACAGAACACCCAAGAGCCCAACAGGCGGCCGAAAAACCGAAAGGTAAAACGGACCAGCAGAGGCAGACCCCGAGGAGCCTGTGGAAGGTGGCCCCAAGCCCCAAGGGCAGTACTTACAGGGCACCTAGGGAAGGCAGCCCTAGGCGCATGCAGCCCGAGTACTGAAGATAACTCCTGGCTCTCGCACCCACAAAACTAACACCACACTCAAAGCACAGTGCAGTAGCGACACCGGAGCCAGAGCACACGACCATCGCCTATAGCATCAGCCTTAAGAACTGAGGTGTGGGTAGCCGGCGCGGGGGGTCTGGGGCTCCCCCTTCCCCCTCCCGGGGAGGGGGAAGCTGCGCAGACAGCGGCGCGGCAGTGTGTGACGTCACACTAATTTGCTTGTTTTCGGTTGGGGAGTTCTATCCACTAGTTCGGTATTAGGTAGCAATTTTAACCAGAATAGGGGTTTGTTTTGGGGCGCTTACCTTTCTGGGTGCCTGTTCCGGTCGATGGCAGACATAGAATGCTTCCAACTACACAGGGGCTTCTATAGGCCATTGCTCCCCTTGCCTCTCTGAGGGGGCCCGGTTCTGGCCGTGGTCCCCGGTAGGCCTAAGAACTCCATACACATGACTGATGCCAAAGTCTGACATTAGCATATCAGCCTGGGATAGCTCCGGGGAGCCGACGGGGCTCCCCCCAGAAAAAAATCTCCCTTTCTATTTACGCTGCAGTACTGAAACTTGGGACAATTTCAGTACTTTTCATATACAACTAGTCAAATAATATTGGTTGACATTGAACAACACCACCCTAATGCCCCCTTAATATTCCTCTTATATTCGTGGCTGTCTAGTGAGGGGTCATACTGGACTGTAACAGTGTTAAGCTGGGGTATTGAGTGAAGAGAGAAAGTGAATTACAACAGGGATAGCGCTCAGAACGATTACGAGAGTACAGGGTTATTACAGCTAGTTAGGTTTTTGATTGAAAATAGAACCGGGTTGGTTGGCACAGTAAAGGCACGAAGAAGGGAAATGCCAGTATTTGGCAGTGGACATGCAGTTGGTGAGTGCCAGGTACGAAAATGTGATCAAATATTCTCGATACAGTGGAAAGACAAGAGAGAAGTGAACCTGCTGACCATTCATGAGGGTACAATGTTGAACAGTGACAAGGTACACCATGTAACGAGAGAACCAGTATATAAGCCAGATTGTGTTCTTGACTACAATCTCAACATGCGTTTGATTGATAAGGCTGACATGATGATTGGCACTATCGAGTGTGTGCGGAAAACACTTACGTGGATGAAAAAGGTGTTTTTTCCATCTTGTTGACATGAGCATGTTGAACTGCTATAATTTGTATCTGGTGAAAACTGGACGTAAACCTAATTTCCGTTCATTTTCTTTTACACTTGCAACACAGATATTAGCAAAGTTTGGTCAAGGAGTCCCTGGCATACGAAGACCACTCATGAACCCAGTGTTGCAGCATGCTGCAACACCCAGGCTTGCTCACATACATGCCTTTCAGCAACACAGACTAAAGAATTTGCCACCAGGTGGAAAGTGTGCAATAGGCCAACTTGCATGCCTAGTATGTAAAACAACAAAACGAAGAGAACCGAAACGTAAAATGGTGTAAACATGGTGTGAAGGGTGTAGAGTTGCATTGTGTGCTATCGACTGCTCCAACGACTACCACTCACTCCCAAGATTTCTAAATGTGCAATAATAGTGCAAAAACCTGTACATAGTGCATGCTAGTGTGTTATTTCCTAAGATGACAAAAAGGCAGAGAGACTTATTTATGTAAATAAAACTTGTACAAATGTTGAGTTATTTTTTCTTTTTTATATCCATAAATTGGTATAAATAAGCTCGTATTTTCTTGAACAGTATTTTTTTTTTTGGGGGGGGGGGAACAAATACTCAAAGAGGTCATAATGCTCATAAGAACATAACATTCTTCCCACAGTCACTGGCGACTTGCCGGCTGGATTGATTGCAATTGTTTAGTTACCGCCCAAAATAGTTGGTTTATGGGGGGGGGGGGTGAGACACTGCCTCATTTAGTGAAATTTGCTATGTCTAATAGCTTGGACGTTGGGAACTGAACAAGAGGTCTGCATGAAGGTTGCTTAACATCCCGCACGAATATGGACATAAATAGAATCTCTCTCTTTCTCTTTCTTAGGTAAAGAAACTTTTGAGAACTAGTACTCAATGGTCAAAAGGAATAAAAGCTTTATAATTAGAGGAGCAACTAAGATACTGCATTATTCAGAGAAATTTGCTATGTCCAATAGCTCGGATGTGGGGAACTACACGAGGGCCTGCATGAAGGTTGCTCAACATCCCATCTGAATGAGGAAATATGTGGGAGAAAGAGAGACAGCTTTTCTCTCATTGTGATGAAAAAAACACTTTAACAATTGGTGCTCTAAGTATTGAAAATCTTAATAACTTTATAGCAATTGAAAGTCTTATAAAATAATATATATTTAGAAGTAAATCCTTATCTATGTTAATATATATTAATAAAAAAGTTAGTTGTAATTTCATTGCCAAAGCCATCCAAACCTGGCTCATTAAAATAATTTTTGTTTATGAAATTTCCTAAATATTTATGCAATATTTATTATGAAACTATCATAATACATAAAGGCACTTCATTTCCATACAAATTATTTATCAAGAAAGAACATAAGAACAAAAGCAACTGCAGAAGGCCTATTGGCCATACGAGGCAGCTCCTATCTATAACCACCCAATCCCTTTCATATACATGTCCAACCCATGCCCGAAACAATCGAGGGACCCCACCTCCACCACGTTACACAGCAATTGGCTCCACAAATCAACAACCCCGCCACCGAACCAGTATCCACCCAAGTCTTTCTTAAATCTAAATTTATCCAATTTATACCCATTGTTTTGTGTTCTGTCTTGTTTTGATATTTTTAATACCCTATTAATATCCCCCCTGTTATGTCCATTCATCCACTTGTAAACCTCTATCATGTCACCCCTAACTCTTCGCCTTTCCAGTGAATGCAACTTAAGCTTTGTTAATCTTTCTTCATATGAAAGATTTCTAATTTGGGGAAATAACTTAGTCATCCTACGTTGGACACGTTCAAGTGAATTTATATCCATTCTATAATATGGCGACCAAAACTGAACTGCATAATCTAAATGGGGCCTAACCAGAGCAAGATATAGCTTAAGAACCATACCAGCTGTCTTGTTACTAACGCTTCGATTAATAAATCCCAGTGTCCTATTCGCCTTATTACGAACATTCATGTATTGATCCCTTTGTTTTAAATTCTTACTAATCATAACTCCCAGATCCCTTTTCCAATCCGACTTCGCAATCTCAATACCATCTAGCTCGTATCTTGTAACTCTATCATCATTACCTAACCTCAGAACTTTACATTTATAAGCATTAAACTGCATCTGCCAATCCTTTGACCATTTCAAAACCCTATCTAGATCAACTTGAAGTGATAGTGAGTCCTCCTCCGAATTAATTTCCCTACCGATTTTCGTATCATCGGCAAATTTGCAAATGTTGCTACTCAAACCTGAATCTAAATCATTTATATATATTATAAACAACAGAGGTCCCAGAACAGAGCCCTGAGGTACTCCACTAACAACATTATCCCACTCTGACTTAACCCCATTTATACTCTGTTTCCTTTGGAATAACCATGCCCTAATCCAACTTAATATAGCACCCCCAATACCATGAGCTTCTATTTTTTTAATTAGTCTTTCATGTGGCACTGTATCAAAAGCTTTGCTAAAGTCAAGGTACACAACATCACAATCCTTACCACTATCAACTGCTTCAACTATGCTGGAATAAAAAGTTAGCAAATTTGTTAAACATGAACGACCATTTGTAAAACCATGTTGTGACTCATTTATTAATTTATGTTTTTCAAGATGGAGACGAATGGTATTTGCAATTATTGATTCAAGTAACTTTCCCCACAATAGAAGTTAGGCTAATTGGCCGATAGTTAGACGCAAGTGATCTATCTCCTTTCTTAAAAATTGGTACCATATTTGCTACCTTCCATGACTGGCACTCTGCGTGACTCTATTGATTTATTAAATATAGTAGACAGTGGCTCAGAAAGCTCCTCTTTGCATTCTTTAAGCACCCTGGCAAACACTTCATCCGGCCCTGGGGATTTGTTTAGTTTTAGTTTTTCTAATTGTTTAATTACATCCTCCCTGGTAACTGCTAAATTAGTCAACCTGTCCTCATCCCCACCCACATAGACTTGTTCGGCTGAAGGCATATTGTTAAGTTCTTCTTTAGTAAATACAGATATAAAATATTTGTTAAAAATACTACTCATCTCCTTGTCATTATCCGTTATTTGACCTGTCTCAGATTTTAATGGACCTATCCTTTCCCTAGTCTTAGTTCGATATAACTGAAAAAACCCTTTAGGATTTGACTTTGCTTGCTCTGCTATGCGAACTTCATAGTTTCTTTTTGCTTTCCTAATCTCTTTTTTAACATTTCTAACCAGTTGTATGAATTCCTGTTCTAAACTGACTTCCCCACTTTTAATCCTTTTGTACCAAGCTCTCTTTTTACCTATAAGATTCTTCAAATTCTTTGTTATCCACTTTGGGTCATTAGTATTCGATCTATTCAATTTGTATGGTATACTACGTTCCTGTGCTTTGTTTAGAATATTCTTAAATAAGTTATATATTAAATCCACATCGAAATCCCCTTTTACGTCACCTATCGCTGGGTTCATGTCTTGCTCCAAGACCAGCCCACACCTCATACCCAAGACTTTCCAATCTATTTGACCCAAAAAATTTCTTAGGCTATTAAAATCAGCTTTTCGAAAATCTGGCACTTTAACAGAATTTTCTCCTACAGGTCTATTCCATTCTATGCTAAATCTGATTACTTTGTGATCACTGTTCCCTAGCTCACTCCCTATTTCGATGTCATTAATTTGTGTTTCCCTGTTAGTTAACACTAAATCTAAAATATTATTTTCCCGCGTTGGTTCCTTAATGTGTTGCGTAAGAAAGCAATCGTCAATTAATTCTATAAAATCTTCTGCTTCACTATTCCCTGTTTTGTTCACCCAGTTTATTCCACTAAAATTAAAGTCACCCATGACATAAATACTGTAAGGTCTAGATGCTCTAGATATTTCATCCCATAGATGCTTTGCTTCCATTCTGTCTAAATTTGGTGGCCTATATATAACTCCTATTATAATATTATTTGCTTTTTCGTTTAATTCTATCCAAAGAGTTTCTGTGTGTGGCTCAGTTTTGATTCCCTCTCTGAGACTACATTTCAAATTGTCCCTAACATATATGGCTACTCCCCCTCCTCGTGTGAAATAGTTTAAATCCATTTATTTGATATTCAGCTAATAGTTCTCTATTTTCTACATTCATCCACGTTTCGGTAAGTGCAATAATATCTCTTTTTTTCTGTGCAGACAAGAGCATTTAATTCGTTAATTTTATTTCTTAGACTTCTACTGTTAGTGTAATATACCCTAAGTGAATTGTTATTTTTATGAGGCCCTTTTCTTTCCCTGATCATTTTGCCAATTCTTTTCTCTCACGAACACATACTTTTATTACCTCCTTCCTCCAAATCAATTCCCATACCACTATCTACTAACAGTTTAAACCCAAACAAACACCTCTAACCACTGGTTCCAACGAGATCGCAACAGCAACAATCCCAGCACTCGATAGATGCCCCCCATCACGAGCATACATTTCATTTCTTCCATAGAAGTGTTCCCAGTTGTCTATGAAAGATATTGCATTTGATTTGCAATATCTTTCCAGCCGGCAATTGACACCAAGTGCCCTCGACATCCATTCATTTCCCACTCCCTTTCTTGGAAGAATGCCACATATGATCGGGATTTCTCCCTTGCTCCTAACTAATTCAATGGCTGTCCTGAATCTCTGTATTAGTTCCTCACTCCTAACTCGGAATATTATTATATATCCCGAGTTAGGAGATAAATATAATGCCATTGCGAAACTCTTTTGCGAAACTCTTTCTATCTGATAAATACAGATAAATATGGGGGGGTCCTTCTGGAAGACTGTAGGATTTGTTTGGGGGTAGGGATGCGAGAGGCGAGTGATCAGAGTTCTGGGGGCGCGAGTTCATCCCTGATGATTTTTCCCAGCCATATTTTACAAAGATCCCAGTGCGATGGGAATATTAGATGAACTTAAAGCTAGTTGTTTAGTTAGAGTGGTTAGCCCTGCTTACTAACTCTTGCTAACCCTTCTTATGAACTTCTGCTAGCCCTGCTTACTGACTCATGCTGGCCTTCTTACTAACTCATGCTAGCCCTGCTTACTAACTCTTGCCAGCCCTGCTTACCAACTCTTGCCAGCCCTGCTTACCAACTCATGCCAGCCCTGCTAACTCTTGCTAGCTCTTCTTACTAAGTCATGCTATCCCTGCTTACTACCTCATGCTATCCCTGCTTACTACCTCATGCTATCCCTGCTTACTACCTCATGCTATCCCTGCTTACTACCTCATGCTAGCGCTGCTTACCGACTCATGCTGGCCTTCTTACTAACTCATGCTAGCCCTTCTTACTAACTCTTGCTGGCCCTGCTTACTAACTCATGCTAGCTTTCTTACTAACTTTTGCTGGCCCTTCTAACTCATGCTGGCCCCGCTTACTAACTTTTGCTAGCCCTTCTTACTAACTCTTGCTAGCCCTGCTTACTAACTCATTATTGAAGCAGATATTTTTCTCCCCTGATTCTATGTATGACTAACCACCCAGTGCTGGTTTGGAAGGCTTTTGGCATTTACAGTGAGATTGTGATAGTGTTTAAGTTTAACCCCTTACACCGCACAAATCATATATATATATATATATATATATATATATATATATATATATATATATATATATATATATATGATTACCTTGTCGTACCTAGTAGCCAGAACGCACTTCTCAGCCTACTATGCAAGGCCCAATTTGCCTAATAAGCCAAGTTTTCATGAATTAATTGTTTTTCGACTACCTAACCTAACCTAACTTTTTCGGCTACCTAACCTAACCTAACCTATAAAGATAGGTTAGGTTAGGTTAGGTTAGGTAGGGTTGGTTAGGTTCGGTCATATATCTACGTTAATTGTAACTAAAATAAAAAAAAATGACCTCATACATAATGAAATGGGTAGCTTTATCATTTCATAAGAAAAAAATTAGAGAAAATATATTAATTCAGGAAAACTTGGCTTATTAGGCAAATTGGGCCTTGCACTGTAGGCTGAGAAGTGCATTCTGGCTACTAGGTACGACATTATATATATATATATATATATATATATATATATATATATATATATATATATATATATATATATATATATATATATATATACATACATATATATATATATATACATATGTCGTACCTAGTAGCCAGAACTCACTTCTCAGCCTACTATTCAAGGCCTGATTTGCCTAATAAGCCAAGTTTTCCTGAATTAATATATTTACTATAATTTTTTTCTTATGAAATGATAAAGCAACCCTTTTCTCTATGTATGAGGTCAATTTTTTTTTATTGGAGTTAAAATTAACGTAGATATATGACCGTACCTAACCAACCCTACCTAACCTAACCTAACCTATATTTATAGGTAAGGTTAGGTTAGGTAGCCAAAAAAAGCTAGGTTAGGTTAGGTTAGGTAGGTTAGGTAGACGAAAAAACATTAATTCATGAAAACTTGGCTTATTAGGCAAATCGGGCCTTGAATAGTAGGCTGAGAAGTGCGTTCTGGCTATTAGGTACGACACATATATATATATATATATATATATATATATATATATATATATATATATATATATATATATATATATATATATATATATACATATATATATATATATATATATATGTCGTACCTAGTAGCCAGAACGCACTTCTCAGCCTACTATTCAAGGCCCGATTTGCCTAATAAGCCAAGTTTTCATGAATTAATGTTTTTTCGTCTACCTAACCTACCTAACCTAACCTAACCTAGCTTTTTTTGGCTACCTAACCTAACCTTAACTATAAATATAGGTTAGGTTAGGTTAGGTAGGGTTGGTTAGGTTCGGTCATATATCTACGTTAATTTTAACTCCAATAAAAAAAAATTGACCTCATACATAGAGAAAAGGGTAGCTTTATCATTTCATAAGAAAAAAATTATAGTAAATATATTAATTCAGGAAAACTTGGCTTATTAGGCAAATCGGGCCTTGAATAGTAGGCTGAGAAGTGAGTTCTGGCTACTAGGTACGACATATATATATATATATATATATATATATATATATATATGTATATATATATATATATATATATGTATATATATACATATATATATATATATATATATATATATATATATATATATATATATATATATATATATATATATATATATATATATATATATATATATATACATATATATATATATATATATATATATATGACAATGTCAGACCACGGAGGAAAAATGAAACAGGAAATTTCCTTAAGTACTTTCGTATATTAAATACATCTTCAGAAGGTCAGAAGCGACCTTCTGAAGATGTATTTAATATACGAAAGTACTTAAGGAAATTTCCTGTTTCATTTTTCCTCCGTGGTCTGACAGGACCTTCTGAAGATGTATTTAATATACGAAAGTACTTAAGGAAATTTCCTGTTTCATTTTTCCTCCGTGGTCTGACATTGTCACATTCTTAATCACGTGTTTATTTTCGTGATATACACACATATATATATATATATATATATATATATATATATATATATATATATATATATATATATATATATATATATATATATATATATATATATATATATGTATATATATACATATATATATATATATATATATATATATATATATATATATATATATATATATACATATATATATATATATATATATATATATATATATATATATATATATTTATATACATATATATATATATATATATATATATATATATATATATATATATATATATATATATATATATATATATATATATATATATATATACATATATATATATATTAATATTATTATTAAATATGACTGAAAAAGAAAGATTAATAATTCTAACACGAATTTTCTCGATCTTTCGTACGTTTCTTTTCACTGTTGGTGGTAATTCAAAAAACAATTCTCCAAAATTCATTTTTATTTCTAGTCTGACGCGACACTTGAGCGCGTTTCGTAAAACTTATTACATTTTCAAAGACTTTAGTTTACACATACACAACTGAATAGAACTTACACATCTTCGATTTATTTATATCTACATTTGAGTGAGGTGGATGGGGTGAGGTGGTATTAATAGGGTATTAAATTCCTAAACACAAGACAGAACACGAAACAATGGGTATTGAACGGAAGTGATTTTATAGAAAGCCTATTGGTCCATATTTCTTAATGCTTCTATATTGGAGCGGAGTCTTGAGGTGGGTAGAATATAGTTGTGCATTAATTGGCTGTTGATTGCTGGTGTTGACTTCTTGATGTGTAGAGCCTCGCAGACGTCAAGCCGCCTGCTATCGCTGTATCTATCGATGATTTCTGTGTTGTTTACTAGGATTTCTCTGGCGATGGTTTGGTTGTGGGAAGAGATTATATGTTCCTTAATGGAGCCCTGTTGCTTATGCATCGTTAAACGCCTAGAAAGAGATGTTGTTGTCTTGCCTATATACTGGGTTTTTTGGAGCTTACAGTCCCCAAGAGGGCATTTGAAGGCATAGACGACGGTCTCTTTTAAAGCGTTCTGCTTTGGGTCTAGAGAGTTTCTCATGAGTAGGCTGGCCGTTTTTCTGGTTTTATAGTAAATCGTCAGTTGTATCCTCTGATTTTTGTCTGTAGGAATAACGTTTCTTTTATCAATATCTTTCAGGACCCTTTCCTCCGTTTTATGAGCTGTGGAAAAGAAGTTCCTGTAAAATAGTCTAATAGGGGGTATAGGTGTTGTGTTAGTTGTCTCTTCAGAGGTTGCATGGCGTTTCACTTTCCTTCTTATGATGTCTTCGACGAAACCATTGGAGAAGCCATTGTTGACTAGGACCTGCCTTACCCTACAGAGTTCTTCGTCGACTTGCTTCCATTCTGAGCTGTGGCTGAGAGCACGGTCGACATAAGCGTTAACAACACTCCTCTTGTACCGGTCTGGGCAGTCGCTGTTGGCATTTAGGCACATTCCTATGTTCGTTTCCTTAGTGTAGACTGCAGTGTGGAAATCTCTGCTCTTTTCCATGACTGTTACATCTAGAAAGGGCAGCTTCCCATCCTTTTCCATCTCGTAAGTGAAACGCAGCACGGAACTCTGCTCTAATGCCTCCTTCAGCTCCTGCAGATGTCTGACATCAGGTACCTGTGTAAAAATGTCATCAACATACCTGCAGTATATGGCCGGTTTCAAGTTCATTTCGACTAAGACTTTTTGCTCAATGGTACCCATGTAGAAGTTTGCAAACAGGACAACTAGGGGAGGCCGGATGGGCACATGTATAAGCAAGTAGATGGGGTCGCCATGGGTTCTCCCCTAGGTGTCCTGTTTGCAAACTTCTACATGGGTACCATTGAGCAAAAAGTCTTAGTCGAAATGAACTTGAAACCAGCCATATACTGCAAGTATGTTGATGACATTTTTACAGTAAATCTCACTTTACAGTGAGGTTTCACTCACTTTCGTCTGTGTTGTCATAGTTCAGTGACCCATGGCTTTAAACGTTTCACATTAATAAATCATTTCTAAAACTTGTGTTTTAATAACTCTTTATTATCCTAATTAAACTAAACTAAATAAAACCAAAAATATACTGTAATAAGATAGATATCTCCTATTTGAGAAATTATTCATGTTATTGGCAGCACAACTCCAACACGAGTGGACAGGTCTAATCCCTGTCCATACAACACCATGCTTGTTGTGTTCGATTTCGTCGCCACAGTTCAGCGATCTACGACTTCGAAATAATAAAATTAATAAATCAGTTCCAAAATAAGTATTTTTTATAGCTCTTATTATCGTAATAATGTTGCTAAACTAAATATGTAACCCAAAAATATATAATTTGATGTAAATTGAATATTTGAGAGAAATATATGTTACTGGAAATCGAACACAACACCAGGCAGTGTTTTGTTTGATTTCGTCGCCACAGTTAAGTGACCTACGGCTTCGAAATAATAAAATTAATAAATCAGTTCCAAAATAAGTATTTTTTATAGCTCTTATTATCGTAATAATGTTGCTAAACTAAATATATAATCCAAAAATATATAATTTGATGTAAATCGAATTGTTAAGGAAAATTTATGTTACTGGATCAGGCTTAAACACCAGCCTACTGAAGGGTGTACGTATAGACTTAGTCTGCGTTCGTACAGTATGCACCCAGTGCTCTTAGCTTTGTCTGCGATTGACGTACAGTATTTATCCGCCGGTGGAAGAATAATTGTGGAATTGACCATTTTTTTACTACAGCTCTTTGGTTATAAAACAAAATGTCTCAGGGGCTTACTAATAGTGCCTCATTAATGCCAAAAATGAAGCAATATTTTGCAAGAACTAGTAGCAGAAAATCAACCAGCACGAGAACAGCCGTACCCAACACGAGAATAGCTGTACCCAGCACGAGAACAGCCGTACCCAGCACGAGAACAGCCGTACCCAGCACGAGAACAGCCGTACCCAGCAAGAGAACAGCCATACCAAGCACGAGAACAGCCGAACCCAGCATGAGAACAGCCGCACCCAGCACGAGAACAGCTGTACCCAGCACGAGCACAGTTGTACCCAGCACTGGTACAACAGCCGTACCCAGCACAAGCACAGTTGCACCCAGCACTGGTACAACAGCAGCCAGCACCAGCTCAGAAGCAGCTGAACCCACAGCAGCAGCGAGCACCAGCAAAGCTGATGCAAACATCTAAAAACATCATGTGAAGCGTGAACAGTTAGAACAAGTGTTAAATTTAAGTGTGTACACAGTGTTATAATTAAAGTTGCAGTAATTTTAGTGTACAATAGTTTTCATAAACTGTATTGTAGTACTCAACATACAGCAGAACTACTTTTAATCAACACAGTGCTAACGGCAAAATGCACTGCAGTACATATTTAATGTAGAGCATTCACAACTTCACGAAACTTCCAGATGGACATAACTTCAACAATAAGGTAAATTTATGAATTACAGTATTTTTTAGTAGAGAAGTAATATACTGGTAGAGTATGTAATATGATAATGCATTTTTATTGTGTACAAGAAAATAAAAGACACTGACACAAACGCCTCCTGAAGGTCACCTCTTGCAACGAATCCAACGCTCCAACGAACTGGGGTTAGTCCCATATAGTACGTTGAATCGAGGTTGTACTGTAATTCCACTGATGTTACTGACATAATCCTTTCCATTAAAACCAAGTCTAGTGCCCTTGAGGAGATACCAACTCTTATTTACAAAAAAGCCTCCAGAATTTTAGCTCCTGCCATTGCATTGCTCTTCAACAAGTCACTTAAACTCCAAACCATTCCAGATATTCTAAAAAAAAGTGAGAGTAACCCCTGTCCACAAATGTGGTGATCCCACAGATGTTAACAACTTCAGACCTATATCAATTCTGCCAAACTTGTCAAAAATATTTGAAAAACTAATCTATAAGCAGCTTTATTCTTATCTAGCCAAACTCAATATACTTAGCTCTTGTCAATATGGCTTCAGACCATAAAAAAGCACTAACAATGCACTTATTAGTATGATTAACTTGATACATACAGCTCTTGATAAAAATGAGTTCCCTGTTGGGTTATTTGTAGACCTGCGTAAGGCTTTTGACACTGTTAACCACCAAAACCTTCTTCTTAAATTACAACATTATGGAGTCAGAGGTCACTCCCTGCAGTACAATAAGTCTTACCTTGCTGACAGACTCCAGTATGTTTCTGTGAATAATTCACTTTTTCCCACCCTACCCATCAACATTGGTGTTCCCCAGGGCAGCATACTTGGCCCTCTCCTCTTTCTCATCTACATTAATGACCTTCCAAATGCCTCCCAACATCTCAAACCCATTCTATTTGCTGACGACACAACCTTCATTTAATCCAGTCCTGACCCCCTTGCTCTAAATGTCACAGTAAGCTAAATAAAGTCCATTACTGGCTAACTGCCAACAAACTCACCCTCAATATTGACAAAACTTTCTATATTTTGTTTGGCAATAAATCCTGAAATCAAATAAATCTCAGGATTAACAATACCCAAATTTGTAACAAAGTAGATGGCAAATTCCTTGGCGTTCTCATTGAACGCAAGCTGAATTTCCAGGGACACATTCTAAATATATAAAAAAAAGTTTCAAAAACTGTTGGCATTCTTTCTAAGATCAGATATTATGTACCTCGCCCTGCCCTGGTGACACACTATTACTCTCTCATCTATCCTTATCTCAACTATGGTATTTGTGCTTGGGGTTCTACTACCCAAAATCATTTACGTCCTCTAATTACTCAACACAAAGCTGCTATTAGGACAATATCTCACTCTGGCCCCAGACATCACTCGGTACCCTTACTCAAATCTCTGAATATGTTAGATATTAAGTCACTGCACATCCTCTCATGTGTATTTAATATACAGTATATAAAACGCTGAACTGTAATGTCAATCCGGACTTTAAAAGCTTCCTAGAAGGTTGTAACAGATCCCATGAGCACCACACCAGAAACAAATACCTATTTGATATTCCAAGAGTACGACTTAGTCAAACTAGAAATGCTTTACAAATCAAGGGACCCAGAATGTGGAATGACCTTCCCAATTATGTTAAAGACTGCATGTACCTCTCCCAACCAGTTTAAGATTAAAACTAAGTGCTACCTAATTAACTTAATGTAACCTATCTCACCCCTAAATGTCAACCCATGATACCTGGTTGATGGAGTTCTGGGAGTTCTTCTACTCCCCAAGCCTGGCCTGAGGCCAGAATTGACTTGTGAGAGTTTGGTCCACCAGGCTGTTGCTTGGAGCGGCCCGCAGGCCCACATACCCACCACAGCCCGGTTGGTCCGGCACTCCTTGAAGGAAACAATCTAGTTTCTTCTTGAAGATGTCCACGGTTGTTCCTGTAGTATTTCTGATCTACGATTTTATACAATGCTGTTTTTTGGCCAAATTGTATTTATGCTTTTTTTCTTCCATGTTTACCCTCCCCCCCTTTTTTCATTATTTTTTCTTATTTTTTCAAAACACAATTTATACTTTAATCTCAATTAGTATTAAGTTTTAGTCTTAGTGTTTTTCCTGCCTGAAACGCTTTGCGTAATAGTGGCTTTAGGCATTGTATGTACTAGCTCTATCTATAAATCCATCAACTTTTGTATCTTACCATGTATGTATGTACTTTACCTGAATAAATATTTGTATTTGTATTTGGTTTAGCCTGATAAAATATCAGAGCCAGTTAATTTGCTGCCGATGTTACACTATCTGGACAGTCAGCCGGATAATCATGGAATTGTCCGTACAGGCATACCTCAGTTTAAGAGTTTAATTGGTTCCTGGAGACGCCTCGTATTCCGAAAACTCGCATTCCGAAGCTAATTTCCCCATAAGAAATAAAGGGAAATGAATTAATCCGTTCCTGACTACCCCAAAAACCCCACATCAAACTTAATTTTTATGCCTAATTCATCTAAATAAACCTACAAAACTATGTTCACGTTATTACTGACCTTGCTGTTGAATGCTGTAGGCGTATGGAAGATGGTGAGGAGGAGGAGGGAGGAAGAGAAGAGTTACTGTTTGGAAAGGGAGTCCCCTTCCATTATCACATCAGGCAGTGAGGACTTCACTGGTATGCACACTCTGGCACATTTTGCCTGCATACCACTAGGACTTGCTTGTTTTACTAAGAATTTGTCTAATGACACTTGTTTTTCCCTACATTTTAACACTTGTCTGTAGTAAGACATCACATTATCATTTAAAAGGTCAATGCAACGGCCTGCTACAGCTTTATCTGGGTGAGTTTTTTCAACAAAACTTTGCAGTTCTTCCCATACTTCACACATTTTCTTAACCCTTAAACTGCGCAACGCGCCTGCAGGCTCGCGTCTGGTTTGCGCAACGCGCCTCCAGGTATTTTGATTTTTCACGTTCCATTCAAAACTGGCGCGCGGTGACGCGGGTATGGTATGGGTGGGTGGGGGCCCCAGTGATCGTCCGCCATCTTAAAAAAAAATCCCAGCATGCCCTGCGGCCGTGGGGAGCCTCAGTTTCACGGCAGCAACCATGTCTGACGCATCCTCTACGAGCTCCCGCTCCACGGTGACCCGCGGTCATGGAAAACGACTCTCTGAGGAGGAAATACGCGATATTTTGTATGATGACGGTGCTCTGGATGATGACCTGGACTATGATCCAGATAAAGACCTAACTCAGAGATCTGATACGAGTGAGGAAGAGACAGAATTGGAAGATGTGGCGAGTGTGTGGGGTACTCGTGCCTCGCCCGGCCTGCCTCGCCGCCCTGGGTCAACACCGTTATCATCACCACCATCATGTATGTCCCCAGACGCTAGTAGTTTATTCAGTGATAGTACATGTGACGAATCTTTCTCGGGCTTCAGTGACATTGGCTCCGATACGAGTAGTGTGGACGACCCGAGTACGAGCAGTGGTGGTGTTACCAGGCGGGGTTTTGCTACCTCAGCAACACGCCGCGGCAGGCGGCAGCGTGCCTC
The DNA here is from genome assembly GCF_040958095.1 of Procambarus clarkii. Lineage (NCBI taxonomy): Eukaryota > Metazoa > Arthropoda > Malacostraca > Decapoda > Cambaridae > Procambarus > Procambarus clarkii. The sequence continues at coordinate 44,781,941 of NC_091161.1, forward strand.
ACAGCATGTGGACAACGACAGTGGCCCCTCAACATCATTTATTCGTGGTAGGTGTACAGTACGTAAATCTGCCTCAGCGCCTAGCATACCCTCACGCAGCTCCAGCAGAAGCAGCGGACGACGTAGCCGTAGTTTTGGTGCTCGTGGTGGTGTTGGCCGTGGTGTTGGCGCCAACACCAAACCCCCTGGTGTACATGTGTGGGAGGATTGCACCACATTTGCCCCTCAAATACCAACATTTGATGATAGCGATTTTGGTGTTACACCATTATTCCCATATACTGGTGATGATATGGCACACATGGAATATTTTCAGGCATATTATGACAATGTATTCATGGCGCATCTTGTGACTGAGACAAACAGGTTCGCTCACAGCCTCATAGACGAAGGCATTTTACCTGCCTCACGGCTCACACGATGGAAGGACACGACAATCGACGAAATGTACGTGTTTCTGGCACTCACCATGATGATGAAGCACTCTGAGAAAGCTGTCATCCAGGAATATTGGAGCAAAGACAGCCTTGTTCCATCGCCTGTGTTCAACCGGTACATGTCGCGTGATAGGTATCTCTTGATTCTCAGGTGCCTGCATTTCGAGAATAATGCAAATGAGGACAGACACGACAGACTGTGGAAAGTACGGAAGATGTTCAGTGACATGAGAGGGAAGTTCAGGGATTATTTTGTACCTGGACAGAATGTGGTTATTGACGAGTCGCTTGTACTGTTCAAGGGGCGACTGGCATTCAAACAGTACATTCCATCAAAGCGGCACCGATTTGGACTGAAGTTTTTTGTGCTATGCGACTGTGAGACTGGTATTGTCTTGGACATGATATTATATTCTGGTACAGACGTCGACATACCGGCTCAAGATGAACACGGGTTCTCTGGCAGTGTTGTAAAGACCCTGATGGAACCGTTGCTGAACAAGGGGCATGTACTGTACACCGACAACTATTACACCAGCCCCTTATTGACCAGATACCTCCTTGCCCACAACACCGGCGTATGTGGCACTGTGAAGAGCCATAGGAAGGAAATGCCAGTGTTCGGTATAGCTATAGCCGTGGGCGAGTGCCAGCTGCGCAAGTGTGACAATACGCTGTCAGTGCGGTGGAAGGACAGACGCGAGGTGAATATGCTGAGTACGATTCACACCGGTGCCATGTTGGACAGTGGGAAAGTCCACTTTCAGACACGCAACACCGTGTATAAGCCAGACTGTGTCATAGACTATAACGTGAACATGCGCCTCGTCGATAAGTGTGACATGATGCTTGGTGGAGTAGAGTGCGTGCGCAAGTCTGTGAAGTGGACTAAAAAGTTCTTCTTCCACCTGATGGATGTTGCAGTGCTCAACTGCTTCAATATGTACTTAGTAAAATCTGGCAGGAGACCGTCTATACGTACATTCAGTGCTGGTGTTGTGTCACAGCTGCTAGTAAAGTATGGCAAGGAGGGTTCTGTTGTACCGCGCGGAGTGCAAGCAACAATGCCACATGCAGCTCCAGACAGATTGAGGGGTAATGAGAACTTCGGAGTACATATGCTTGAGTATATGCCAGGCACAGCATCACGGGAGAAGGGTAAACGTGCGTGTATAGTATGCAGGAACACTACCCGCAGAGAACAGAAACGAAGATGTATCAGCACCTGGTGCGTGGAGTGCAAGGTGCCACTCTGCCCCGTTGGCTGTTTCGCAGCATATCACACACTCGCGGAGTACTGAGTGTGTTTATGGTGTGTGTATATAGTGTGTGATACTGTACAGTGTGTATATAAAGTGTAAATATAAATTTATTTGGCATGATACATTGGAAATTGTGTAGGATAAGTGAAGTTGTTTGTGATGCACGTAACACAGTGTCTACGGACAGTACGGATGTTGTACTGCGATATTACAGTGTACGTGTTCATTATACATTGGATTGGCACATAAAAACAATGAAAATGTATTGGGAAATGTGCGCAATAAATGAACAAAAATATATTCGCGGCAACTCGCGCGCCCCGCCCCGAGCGCCCCACCGCCTCTGAGAGCTTACACCACGGGCGCACGGGGAATGATGACGTCACGCCCCAACTTCCGGACCCCATAGCACCCAAAGTAAGTACAATTTCGAATTTTTTTTTACATACCCATACTCAGGGAAGGGTTTTTGACACTTTAAAAAGAAAAAAGAATTTTTTCAAGAGAATTTATTTCCTGCGCACTGCGGGGGTGTCACATTTGGAGGCAACGCAGTTAAGGGGTTAATCAAGAAGGGACATCCTGTACTGTCTCTACTCACAGCTATTTTCTTAGGTTGAACCTTACCAATGGCTTTCTTGAGACCCATGGCAAGATATATAATGACATTTTTATGCTCAAATGGCCAAAAAAACGATAAAAAACTGTAAATCCTTGTGAAGAATTCAGGTGGGATAGTCACTGGACACGAGACACTGGTAAACTGAGGCGCGATCGCCATGCCACCACGCGCCAGTCGGCCTGTACACGTATCAACAAACTCGCGTCCCGAGGTAACCCTCGCCTTCCGAGACATATTTTTGGAGTAAATCCTGCTCGTCTTCCGAAAAACTCGCATACAGGGACACTCGCATTCCGAGGTACCACTGTATATGAAAACCATGAGGCAGGTCGTACCGTATTAATCCCGTCTGCCTGTGGCTCGAGGCGCATGGTGTAGGAGGGGGTGGGGTGGGTGGGTGGTGTCGGGAGAGAGGGGAGCATTGGGAGGGACCACCTGGGGGGATAAGGGTTGGATGGGGAGCGGCCTATAGACTACAGTACAGGAATTACCATCGATTTTAGAACAACTCATCATAGCCAAAGTCAAAAGAAATACTAGTAATTATGTAAAAAAAAAAATATCATGCAAGTTTCCTAAAAACAATTTGCACAGGCTGAAGTTTCCTTCAAAAATATTTTTTTTTCCTGCTGGCGGCCTACATAACGTGCCTCCTCCCTGCCCCGACTGGACCCGTCCAGGCCTGGTCAAGCCATGTGCTCTCTACCCTCATGTTACACCACAGTGCTGCACCATTAGTGAAATATTTTTTTAAATAACTTTTTTTTATTTTCATAGTAACTTTGAACATTTTTGACCAAGACTATGTCTGGTAGCAGCATGAATCGTTCTGGAGATGTTAAGAGGAAGAAGGTTGTCCTAACAATTAAGGACAAGCTACGTGTTATACAACTTTGTGAACATGGCCGGTCGACCTCAAGTGTTGCCAAGGAATTTAATATAGGCACTAGTACTGTTTCTGATATAAGGAAACAAAAAGAATAACTTATAAAATTAATTTCAACCTGTAAAAGTGAAGGTGCAAGCACTAGCAGAGGGTGTGGTAGAAAGACTATGAAAACTTTGACGCATGTGCAGTTGGATGAGGCTGTGTACAAGTGGTTTGCTAAGCACTGCACAGCTGGCCTGATAATTCACGCCAGAAATACAAAATGCTGCAAGCAGGTTTGCTGCAAGCCTTGGAATAAAGAATTTCGAAGGGAGTGAAGGGTGGGTTGCAAGGTTCAAGGGTAGGCACAATATTGTGAAGAGGAAAATTGTCGGTGAAAAATTGAGTGCAGATGAAAGCAGTGTAGAACCATTTAAACAGAAATTAAGAGCATACATTGTGGCAAATAATTTATATTCGTATCAAATTTATAATGCAGATGAAACTGGGTTGTATTGGAAGAGTTTACCAGAAAAACCTCTAGCAATGAGGAGTGAGGATTGTGTGCCAGGACGTAAGGTCAACAAGGACAGGCTCTTGGCCATGATGTGTGCGAATGCTGACGGAACAGACAATCACATGTGTAATTGTTGGCAAATCTAAGAAACCAAGAGCCTTGCAACATTGCATGGACAGACTGCCAGTCAAATATTATACGTGTAATAAATATTAATATTATAAGTGCCGGACAAACCGGGCTCACGGACCAACCAGGCCAACTTAAAATTATCTGTTGATTTAGGACCTGCCCAAAGCCCTATGGGTGTTAATTGCTTTACAATAATTTAAAAACATCAATGCTATGTACTCAAATAAACCTAATGTACCGCCTTTATATATATATATATAAGAACATAAGAACATAACATAAGAACAAAGGTAACTGCAGAAGGCCTATTGGCCCATACGAGGCAGCTCCTATTCTATAACCACCCAATCCCACTCATATACTTGTCCAACCCGTGCTTGAAACAATCGAGGGACCCCACCTCCACAATGTTACGCGGCAATTGGTTCCACAAATCAACAACCCTGTTACTGAACCAGTATTTACCCAAGTCTTTCCTAAATCTAAACCTATCCAATTTATACCCATTGTTTCGTGTTCTGTCCTGTGTTGATACTTTTAATACCCTACTAATATCCCCCCGGTTATGTCCATTCATCCACTTGTAAACCTCTATCATGTCACCCCTAACTCTTCGCCTTTCCAGTGAATGCAACTTAAGCTTTGTTAATCTTTCTTCATATGAAAGATTTCTAATTTGGGGAATTAACTTAGTCATCCTACGCTGGACACGTTCAAGTGAATTTATATCCATTCTATAATATGGCGACCAAAACTGAACTGCATAATCTAAATGGGGCCTAACTAGAGCAAGATATAGCTTGAGAACCACACCAGGTGTCTTGTTACTAACGCTGCGATTAATAAATCCAAGTGTCCGATTTGCCTTATTACGAACATTTATGCATTGATCCTTTTGTTTTAAATTCTTACTAATCATAACTCCCAGATCCCTTTCGCAATCCGACTTCGCAATCACAACACCATCTAGCTCGTATCTTGTAACTCTATCATCATTACCTAACCTCAGAACTTTACATTTATCAGCATTAAACTGCATCTGCCAATCCTTTGACCATTTCAAAACCCTATCTAGATCAACTTGAAGTGATAGTGAGTCCTCCTCCGAATTAATTACCCTACCGATTTTCGTATCATCGGCAAATTTGCAAATGTTGCTACTCAAACCTGAATCTAAATCATTTATATATATTATAAACAACAGAGGTCCCAGGACAGAGCCTTGAGGCACTCCACTTACAACATTTTCCCACTCTGACTTGATTCCATTTATACTAACTCTCTGTTTCCTTTGGTATAGCCATGCCCTAATCCAGCTTAATATAGCACCCCCAATACCATGAGACTCTATTTTTTTAATCAGTCTTTCATGTGGCACTGTATCAAAAGCTTTGCTAAAGTCAAGGTATACAACATCGCAATCCTTACCACTATCAACTGCCTCAACAATGCTAGAATAAAAAGATAACAAATTTGTTAAACATGAACGGCCATTTATAAAACCATGTTGCGACTCAATTATTAATTTATGTTTTTCATATATATATATATATATATATATATATATATATATATATATATATATATATATATATATATATATATATATATATATATATATATATATATATATGTCGTACCTAGTAGCCAGAACTCACTTCTCAGCCTACTATGCAAGGCCCGATTTGCCTAATAAGCTAAGTTTTCATGAATTAATTGTTTTTCGACTATCTAACCTACCTAACCTAACCTAACCTAACTTTTTCGGCTACCTAACCCAACCTAACCTATAAAGATAGGTTAGGTTAGGTTAGGTAGGGTTGGTTAGGTTCGGTCATATATCTACGTTAATTTTAACTCCAATAAAAAAAATTGACCTCATACATAATGAAATGGGTAGCTTTATCATTTCATAAGAAAAAAATTAGTGAAAATATATTAATTCAGGAAAACTTGACTTATTAGGCAAATCGGGCCTTGAATAGTAGGCCGAGAAGTGCGTTCTGGCTACTAGGTACGACATATATATATATATATATATATATATATATGTCGTACCTAATAGCCAGAACGCACTTCTCAGCCTACTATTCAAGGCCCGATTTGCCTAATAAGCCAAGTTTTCATGAATTAATGTTTTTTCGTCTACCTAACCTACCTAACCTAACCTAACCTAGCTTTTTTTGGCTACCTAACCTAACCTTACCTATAAATATAGGTTAGGTTAGGTTAGGTAGGGTTGGTTAGGTTCGGTCATATATCTACGTTAATTTTAACTCTAATAAAAAAAAATTGACCTCATACATAGAGAAAAGGGTTGCTTTATCATTTTATAAGAAAAAAATTATAGTAAATATATTAATTCAGGAAAACTTGGCTTATTAGGCAAATCGGGCCTCGAATAGTAGGCTGAGAAGTGAGTTCTGGCTACTAGGTACGACATATATATATATATATATATATATATATATATATATATATATATATATATATATATATATATATATATATATATATATTATATATATATATATATATATATTATATATATATATATATATTATATATATATATATATATATATATTATATATATATATATATATTATATATATATATATAATATATATATATATATATATATATATATATATTATATATATATATATATATATAATATATATATATATTATATATATATATAATATTATATATATATATAATATTATATATATATATATATATGTCGTACCTAGTAGCCAGAACTCACTTTTTGGCCTACTATTCAAGGCCCGATTTGCCTAATAAGCCAAGTTTTCCTGAATTAATATATTTTTTCTAATTTTTTTCTTATGAAATGATAAAGCTACCCATTTCATTATGTATGAGGTCAATTTTTTTTATTGGAGTTAAAATTAACGTACATATATGACCGAACCTAACCAACCCTACCTAACCTAACCTAACCTATCTTCATAAGTTAGGTTTGGTTAGGTAGCCGAAAAAGTTAGGTTAGGTTAGGTTAGGTAGGTTAGGTAGTCGAAAAACAAATAATTCATGAAAACTTGGCTTATTAGGCAAATCGGGCCTTGCATAGTAGGCTGAGAAGTGCGTTCTGGCTACTAGGTACGACATATATATATATATATATATATATATATATATATATATATATAAATGTGCATAGGACACTACAAACAGGTGCTAAACATTTCAAGTGTGCTGAATGCAGGGAAAAGATTTGGGAAACGTTCTAGTACAATTAGTCACATGACTGTGCATACGGATGATAAACCTCGTGAATGTCCTGAGTGTGGCAAGGGATTCAATCATCTGCGACTTAAAAAACTCACAGGATTGTGCATACAGCTGATAAACCTCCTGTGTGTCATGAGTGTGGGAAAGTATTCAGATGATGCATTGCAGATGGTGCATTCAGATGATGAACGTTACCTAGTTCCTTCATCTGGGAAGAATGAAGACATATTGGTGCGTTTGGATGATAAATAGTACCTAGTTCACTTGATCAGTAGACTGTATATCATACTAACAATAAACATACAACACCAATGAATTTTCCAGTGAGGTTTGATAGAAATTTACTTCAGGACACGTACTAGAAAAAGTTTATGTTACAATTAACAATTTTTGTTTGTGTAAATTTTTTGGTGGATAATATACATTTATACACTAAAGGGACCTAGCCATATTTATTCTTAAATATCTTCAAACTGATATTACATTGAAATTTAACAATAAAAACATAAGCATTTTTACTATTAACACTGAAAAACAAAAATTGGTAGAATTTTTCAACTAATATTATTGCAAACCCTTTTGATTGGTTTTGTTATAAAGTTAAAGTTCAATATAATAGGCTAAGCTAAGCTTTGCTAAGCTAGAACAGAGGATTTTCATACTTGTAGATTTGTAAACCTCATCCTGTAAACATTCATGTTTCTATATGTTAAACAAGCTACGAGGATGAGGGAAGGGGATGTTCCCTCCATTCTGGATGTTATATTTACAAGGAAAGAGGAAGAGATATTTGTCATTCAGTACCTCCCTCCCTTGGGTAAAAGTGACCATGTCTTTTTGGGAATAAAGTATGCAATGCATTATAATCTGTTAAAAAATAAGCTTGAAGCAGTTGAAAAACCTGATTTGTGGAGAGGTCATTATGGGGAACTCAGATATTTCCTTAACCCTTAAACTGCGCATGGCGTATATATACGCCCTGAGTAACATGTCCCATGGTGCGCATGGCGTATATATACGCCATAGGGTGCCAGGCCTGATTCAAATGGCCCGCGGCTACACGGGGTTCACAGTAGCTTCCTCAGGGCTCTTGTAAACAGATGCCATTTAAAAAAAAAATCGTGGGCAATATTCTCAAGTGTGAGAGGCACAGTACTGTTGGAGCAACCAAGGCCGGCACACGCAGCATGAGCGAACAGCATTGATGTTCAGCTTGTGACCACAGCATCGCCGAAAAATGCCAAAATAAATATATAATTGTTATTATTTAGCGATGACAATATTACAGATGACCCATGACTGTGATATAAATAACCAGGGTTGTGATAATAGCAGGATTGTTGTAATAATTAGTGCTGTGGGAGGAGTGATGCTGAGAGACGGAGGGAGACAGCATCGTTTACTGACTGTGTGGCCACCTGTTATTGTTTGCATTCACCATACCAGGTCAGTGGTTCTCTATGGTGAACACAAATGTAGATACTTATATATAATGTGTGTATTAGTGTAATAACAGCAAAAGGATTATGCTGGGAGGAGCCATTTGGGTGACGGAGGTGACGTCGTCTGCATGATTTGTCTAGCTGTTTAGAGGGTGGCCACTATGCTCTTTGGGCGCACTACAAGCTTAGGTGTACAGTTACGGTGCATAAAACATGTAGATATTTATATATAATATGTGTATATAGGGTAATAACACTGCAAAAGGTATTGTTGGGGGAGAAAGTTTAGTGCGTGTGACCTTGAAAGAGTGAGGGAGCCGCCAGCCGCCATCTGTGTATAGCGACGACTCTTAGTGCCTGAACTAACTATATCAGCTTAGCTGTACAGTTGTGGTGAACAAAATATACACATACTTATATATAACGTCTGTATATAGTGTAATAACACCACAAATGGTATTGTTGGGGGAGAAAGTTTAGTGCGTGTGTTGAGGGAGTGGCAGCGAGTGGCTGGCTGGTGTGTGGCGGTAACTCCTCGTTGCTTTTCGACTCTCAATACCAACTAAGTGGTTCGTTATGGTGACCAAAACATGCAGATACTTATATATAACCTGTGTATAGAGTGTAATAGCAGCAAAACTATTTATTTATAATTTTATAAACATAATAATTGAATCACTAATATGCACATCATACTTTTGAGTATAGCGATTATTAACCACTTTTATTATATAAATATATTACAATACACACTATTGAATAATATTACTGCAAAAAAACTAAGAAAAAATCAATCAGAGACATTGAAACAATTAGGTAATAATATCTTTGTGGCAACTCCCATCTGTCAACGCGGGTGACGCTGACCGGGTCTGACGACCGCTCTGTCAACACCCACTTTTTGCCAGACTTCCTCGGTCAATTGCGCCCAAAATATGTCACCTACGATTTTTTTTTTATTTTTTCCGTGCTCAGGGGACACAAATTAACATGTTTAGAAGACTAAAAAAAATTTTTAAATTTTTTTATTTCTTGCGCACATGGGTGTAAATGTCCCAAGGACCCCTGAGCAGTGTAAGGGTTAAGGAATTTGACAAACACTTGCCGTTAGGACATGAAGTAAATGAGATGTATGTCAAGTTTTGTGAAATATATGATAAAGGCACAACAAAATTTATTCCAAAGGAGAGATGCAGAACTAGGAAAAGGGGATTTGTTTATAGATGTCATCTGGATTTTTCCGAGTTTCGGAGTTTCCGTGATATTTTCTATTTTGATCAAAATATGTATAATGTTAATGTATTTTGATAAATGAGCTTTCCTGTATACTTAGGTAATGATTCCAAAGATCGTCCTTCCTTTCCTCCCAGGAATCTGGATGTAGCAGGTGCTCAATTGTCAAAAGTGAAAAATTTGGTTTGTCATCCGAATGCACCATATCGGTAAATTTTTTAATAATATTTTAAAAATAGTAAATGGCACTATTTTTGCAAAATCATTACAAGATCTATTATTCTAATAGGGGTTTGATAAAATACAGTAGAATGCCTACTGGTTTTACCTGTAATAGGGTTTGATATAGTTGATTATGGATATATTGTAATGAAATGCTCCTATTGTTAAGAAACACTTTTTTAAAAGAATATTTTGTAATGAGCAGCTCTGAAAATCAGTTGATTACAGATAATGCTACATAATACACTTAATGTGTGTATATGTTACCACAAGTGAGGTATATAATGGTATTTATGAGTAAGATGTAATTGTGTCTTTGACACTGATAAAATTAAGTACTGTGGTTTTATATACTGATAATTAGCTAAAAATATATACTGTACAAGTAAATAAATTATTTTACCTTGCACCGAGATCCACCAAGCCTGTATGGTGTGCGTTTCAGTACTTCGGAAATCTGGAACGATCTGGAATCTCTTATCTGCAATGAAACAATACATATTATTGCACTTACCAAAACATGGATGAATGTAGAAAATAGAGAACTATTAGATGAATATCAAATAAATAGATTTAATCTATTTCACACAGATAGATATATTAGACAAGGAGAGGGAGTAGCCATGTATGTTAGGTAATATTTGAAATGTAGTCTCGAAAAGACTACATTTCAACAGAAACGTGCCACACACCAGTCACAAGACTGAACCTCATCGAGGCCAAACGTCTAAATGAGAGCATGAATGAGTAAGAAATAATACTTTAACACCAGGCATCATACACACAATGAATGCACCTGCAGAGACACAACGAGCACTATCAACATAGCAAAGATTACTCCATAAAAAAAAATCATTAAATATGATTGACAATGAGATGAAATAATGCACAATATGTCAATTTTGTGAAATTTTTTCATTACTGAACTAGGTTTTCAATGCTTACATTTGTTATTCTTGGCATTCTTTGCTTCATATCTGAAGCTTCGTTTTAAGTTTCCACTTCAGACGTGTCTTCCGCAGCTATGCATCTCCGGTTTGCAGCATCAAAATCATCTGCAATAGCTGAATATAATTAATAATATATCAGTGAGATATATATTTATCATTACCTAGTAGTAGTGAACACTAAGAAATAACATAAATCAGCTTTCTAAAGAGATGTTTAATAATACGACACACATGATTTGGAACTTATAACTGGGTTAAGTACTTTGCACATAAGTTTCAAGGAGCCATTAGGAAACCCTGCTTGTGATTAAAATATTATGCTGTTTTTATATACTGTATGTGCAGCACAGTACCTCTCCTCTCAATACACCAGCACTGGCCTTCGCCTCTCAATACAGCAGCACTGGCCCTCGCCTCTCAATACACCAGCACTGGCCTTCGCCTCTCAATACACCAGCACTGGCCCTCGCCTCAATACACCAGCACTGGCCCTCGCCTCTCAATACACCAGCACTGGCCCTCGCCTCTCAATACACCAGCACTGGCCCTCGCCTCTCAATACACCAGCACTGGCCCTCGCCTCTCAATACACCAGCACTGGCCCTCGCCTCTCAATACACCAGCACTGGCCCTCGCCTCTCAATACACCAGCACTGGCCCTCGCCTCTCAATACACCAGCACTGGCCCTCGCCTCTCAATACACCACCACTGGCCCTCGCCTCTCAATACACCAGCACTGCCCCTCGCCTCTCAATACACCAGCACTGCCCCTCGCCTCTCAATACACCACCACTGCCCCTCGCCTCTCAATACACCACCACTGCCCCTCGCCTCTCAATACACCACCACTGCCCCCTAGCCTCTCAATACACCACCACTGCCCCTCGCCTCTCAATACACCACCACTGCCCCTCGCCTCTCAATACACCACCACTGCCCCTCGCCTCTCAATACACCACCACTGCCCCTCGCCTCTCAATACACCACCACTGCCCCTCGCCTCTCAATACACCACCACTGCCCCTCGCCTCTCAATACACCACCACTGCCCCTCGCCTCTCAATACACCACCACTGCCCCTCGCCTCTCAATACACCACCACTGCCCCTCGCCTCTCAATACACCACCACTGCCCCTCGCCTCTCAATACACCACCACTGCCCCTCGCCTCTCAATACACCACCACTGCCCCTCGCCTCTCAATACACCACCACTGCCCCTCGCCTCTCAATACACCACCACTGCCCCTCGCCTCTCAATACACCACCACTGCCCCTCGCCTCTCAATACACCACCACTGCCCCTCGCCTCTCAATACACCACCACTGCCCCTCGCCTCTCAATACACCACCACTGCCCCTCGCCTCTCAATACACCACCACTGCCCCTCGCCTCTCAATACACCACCACTGCCCCTCGCCTCTCAATACACCACCACTGCCCCTCGCCTCTCAATACACCACCACTGCCCCTCGCCTCTCAATACACCACCACTGCCCCTCGCCTCTCAATACACCACCACTGCCCCTCGCCTCTCAATACACCACCACTGCCCCTCGCCTCTCAATACACCACCACTGCCCCTCGCCTCTCAATACACCACCACTGCCCCTCGCCTCTCAATACACCACCACTGCCCCTCGCCTCTCAATACACCACCACTGCCCCTCGCCTCTCAATACACCACCACTGCCCCTCGCCTCTCAATACACCACCACTGCCCCTCGCCTCTCAATACACCACCACTGCCCCTCGCCTCTCAATACACCACCACTGCCCCTCGCCTCTCAATACACCACCACTGCCCCTCGCCTCTCAATACACCACCACTGCCCCTCGCCTCTCAATACACCACCACTGCCCCTCGCCTCTCAATACACCACCACTGCCCCTCGCCTCTCAATACACCACCACTGCCCCTCGCCTCTCAATACACCACCACTGCCCCTCGCCTCTCAATACACCACCACTGCCCCTCGCCTCTCAATACACCACCACTGCCCCTCGCCTCTCAATACACCACCACTGCCCCTCGCCTCTCAATACACCACCACTGCCCCTCGCCTCTCAATACACCACCACTGCCCCTCGCCTCTCAATACACCACCACTGCCCCTCGCCTCTCAATACACCACCACTGCCCCTCGCCTCTCAATACACCACCACTGCCCCTCGCCTCTCAATACACCACCACTGCCCCTCGCCTCTCAATACACCACCACTGCCCCTCGCCTCTCAATACACCACCACTGCCCCTCGCCTCTCAATACACCACCACTGCCCCTCGCCTCTCAATACACCACCACTGCCCCTCGCCTCTCAATACACCACCACTGCCCCTCGCCTCTCAATACACCACCACTGCCCCTCGCCTCTCAATACACCACCACTGCCCCTCGCCTCTCAATACACCACCACTGCCCCTCGCCTCTCAATACACCACCACTGCCCCTCGCCTCTCAATACACCACCACTGCCCCTCGCCTCTCAATACACCACCACTGCCCCTCGCCTCTCAATACACCACCACTGCCCCTCGCCTCTCAATACACCACCACTGCCCCTCGCCTCTCAATACACCACCACTGCCCCTCGCCTCTCAATACACCACCACTGCCCCTCGCCTCTCAATACACCACCACTGCCCCTCGCCTCTCAATACACCACCACTGCCCCTCGCCTCTCAATACACCACCACTGCCCCTCGCCTCTCAATACACCACCACTGCCCCCCACCTCTCAATACACCACCACTGCCCCCCACCTCTCAATACACCACCACTGCCCCTCACCTCTCAATACACCACCACTGCCCCTCACCTCTCAATACACCACCACTCCCCTCACCTCTCAATACACCACCACTGCCCCTCACCTCTCAATACACCACCACTGCCGCTCACCTCTCAATACACCACCACTGCCCCTCACCTCTCAATACACCACCACTGCCCCTCACCTCTCAATACACCACCACTGCCCCTCACCTCTCAATACACCACCACTGCCCCTCACCTCTCAATACATCACCACTGCCCCTCACCTCTCAATACACCACCACTGCCCCTCACCTCTCAATACACCACCACTGCCCCTCACCTCTCAATACACCACCACTGCCCCTCACCTCTCAATACATCACCACTGCCCCTCACCTCTCAATACACCACCACTGCCCCTCACCTCTCAATACACCACCACTGCCCCTCACCTCTCAATACACCACCACTGCCCCTCACCTCTCAATACACCACCACTGCCCCTCACCTCTCAATACACCACCACTGCCCCTCACCTCTCAATACACCACCACTGCCCCTCACCTCTCAATACACCACCACTGCCCCTCACCTCTCAATACATCACCACTGCCCCTCACCTCTCAATACACCACCACTCCCCTCACCTCTCAATACACCACCACTGCCCCTCACCTCTCAATACACCACCACTGCCCCTCACTTCTCAATACACCACCACTGCTCCTCGCCTCTTAATACACCAGCACTATAGCCAGCACCAGAATCTAATAATATTATAAAATATAAGTGTTTACTTACGATAATATTTGCGTGATTGCATGAAGCGTTTGTCTTCTTGCTGACTGCACGGACCACAAACTGACCGCTTTGTTGATGTTCCTGGCGGCGGATGACGCTGTGACGTCACAGGTGAGGGACGCTTTGCGCACTACTCAATCGTCGCTTGAACCCATCATAAATAGTTTTGTTATTTTTATTATTTTATTTTTATTTATTTTTTTACAAGAAGTTACAATGGAGGTTAACAGAGAATATAGAAAATAAGTTGAATTAACATTCTTGTAAAGCCACTAGCACGCATAGCGTTTCGGGTAAGTCTTTAAACTAAGTTTTTTTTTTTTTTTTGATAAATTAACAGTAAAATTGATACAAAATGTTACCAGGTATTTTATAGCTTTTCTTTACAGGTACAGATAATTTTAAGTAAAATAATTACAGTAAAATCAACATAAATGTTTACAGGTAATTTGAAGAAATATTGACACAAAAGCAGATCAGAATAATACACAATAAAGAAACAAGGATTACTAGATACATGAAAATAGCATTTCAGGGTTATACATTGGTTCACTGAAGCACAATATGAGGATCATTTCGAGGAAAAGTTTCAAGGAATAATGCAGTACAAAATGCACTCAATACAACAACCATGATATCAAATGATATCTAAGATTACAATGTTAAAGTAATATGGCTTAGGTACAAATATTGGGGGATTGAGTAGCACTAGATACAGTGTGAAGATAAAGCCCATGGTAGAAAACTATGAAAATGAAATTAGGTACTTTTTGGTTTTATTTTTGAATATGGCAAAAGTTGGACAGCTTTCAAATCATTAGGGAGTAAGTTCCATAGACTAGGTCCCTATATTTACATAGAGTGTTTACATAGATTAAGTTTGACTCTGGAGATATCAAAGAGATATTTTATGTCTGGTGTGGTGGGCATGTGTTCTATTACATCTGTCCAGGAAGAGTTTCAGAACAGGGTTTGCACTTAGAAAAAGGGTTTTATCAACGTAATTTACACAGGAGAATGTGTGAACTGAATTTATGTTTAGCATGTTTAGGGATTTAAACAGAGGAGCTGTGTGTTGTCTGAAAGTAGAGTTAGTTATTGTCCTGATAGCAGATTTTTGCTGGATGGTGATGGGCCTGAGGTAGTTTGCAGAGGTTGAACCCCAAGCACAGCTACCATAAGTAAGATAGAGATAGATAAGTGCATAATAGAGTGAGAGGAGAGCAGAGTAGGGTACATAATATCTGATCTTAGAGAGTATACCAATTGTTTTAGAAACCTTTTTAGTTATGTGTTGTATATGGGTGCTGAAGTTGAGTCTCTTGTCTAAGTACAGGCCAAGGAACTTTCCATCATTTTTATTGCTAATGTTTACATTATCTATCTGAAGCTGAATTGCATTTGTTGATTTGCTTCCAAATAAGATGTAGTAGGTCTTTTCTATGTTTAGTGTGAGTTTGTTGGTTGACATCCACAAGTAGACTTTTTTTTAATTAATTGTTTACAACCTTATTTAACATGAGTGGGTTGGGTCAAAGTAGATGAGTAGTATCATCAGCAAACAATATAGGTTTAAGTATGTTAGAGACATTAGGGAGATCATTGATGTATATAAGAAACAGGAGGGTCCTAGGATGCTGCCCTGTGGCACCCATACAGTTATTGGTAGAGTGGGAGAGGTTATATCATTGATGGCTACATATTAGTGTCTGTTACTAAGATAGGATCGGATATAGTTCAGGGCAAGGCCACGGATTCCATATTGGTGGAGTTTAAGTAAGAGGTAGTTATGGTTAACAGTATCAAAAGCCTTTCTCAGGTCAATGAAGAGTCCAATTGGAAACTCACTTTTGTCGAGGGCTCAGAAGATTAAGTCAAGCAGACTAACAATACCATCATTGGTACTCTTTTGGGAGCGGAAGTCAAACTGACAAGGACTTAGTATATTGAATTTTATAAGGGAGTAGAGCTGTTTGTAAAAAAAAATTAAAATATTTTTGATAATATAGGTAGATTTGATATGGGTCTGTAATTATTTATGTCTGCCGTGTTACCTCCTTTATGAACTGGCGTTACTCTTGTTTTTTTAAGGATATCAGGGAAGGTATGACACTCTAGGGATTTATTGAACAGCAATGCTATGGGTGGTGCAAGGGCATGGGGGGCACTCCTGTATACCATCGATGGTATTTCACTAATGTTCCCCGCTTTGGTTTTTAGCAAGTGAATGATGGACACAACATCTGTAGGGCTGACCGGAGAGAGAAGAGAGTTTGGATAGCTGCCTGAAAGATATGTGGTAACATATGTCTGAGTCTCTGGGATTTTTCGGGCAAGGTTAGCACAAATCGATGAAAAGAAGCTATTAAATTCAGTTGTTGTTTCAAGATCTGTTGCAGGTACTCACCTAGTTGTACTCACCTAATTGTGCTTGCGGGGGTTGAGCTCTGGCTCTTTGGTCCCGCCTCTCAACCGTCAATCAACAGGTGTACAGGTTCCTGAGCCTATTGGGCTCTATTATATCTACACTTGATACTGTGTATGGAGTCAGCCTCCACCACATTGCTTCCTAATGCATTCCATTTGTCAACCACTCTGACACTAAAAAAGTTCTTTCTAATATCTCTGTGGCTCATTTGGGCACTCAGTTTCCACCTGTGTCCCCTAGTGCGTGTGCCCCTTGTGTTAAATAGCCTGTCTTTATCAACCCTGTCGATTCCCTTGAGAATCTTGAATGTGGTGATCATGTCCCCCCTAATTCTTCTGTTTTCCAACGAAGTGAGGTTCAATTCCCGTAGTCTCTCTTCGTAGCTCATACATCTCAGCTCGGGTACTAGTCTGGTGGCAAACCTTTGAACCTTTTCCAGTTTAGTCTTATGCTTGACTAGATATGGACTCCATGCTGGAGCCGCATACTCCAGGATTGGTCTGACATATGTGGTATATAATGTTCTGAAAGATTCCTTACACAAGTTTCTAAAGGCCGTTCTTATGTTAGCCAACCTGGCATATGCTGCTGATGTTATCCTCTTGATATGAGCTTCAGGGGACAGGTCTGGCGTGATATCAACCCCAGGTCTTTCTCTCTCTCTCTGACTCTTGAAGTATTTCATCTCCCAAGTAATATCTTGTATCTGGTCTCCTGCTTCATACCCCTATCTTCATTACATTACATTTGCTTGGGTTAAACTCTAACATCCATTTGTTCGACCATTCCTGCAGCTTGTCCAGGTCTTCTTGAAGCCTCAAGCTGTCCTCCTCTGTCTTAATCCTTCTCATAATTTTGGCGTCGTCAGCAAACATTGAGAGGAATGAGTCTATACCCTCTGGGAGATCATTAACGTATATCAGAAACAGGATAGGTCCAAGCACAGAGCCCTGTGGGACTCCACTGGTGACTTCACGCCATTCTGAGGGCTCACCCCTCACTATAACTCTCTGCTTCCTATTGCTTAGGTACTCCCATATCCACTGGAGCGCCCTACCAGTTACTCCTGCCTGTTTCTCCAGCTTATGCATCAACCTTTTATGGGGTACTGTGTCAAAGGCTTTCCGACAGTCCAAAAAAATGCAGTCCGCCCATCCTTCTCTTTCTTGCTTAATCTTTGTCACCTGATCATAGAATTCTATCAAGCCTCTAAGGCAAGATTTACCCTCCCTGAACCCATGTTGATGGGTTGTCACGAAGTCTCTTCTCTCCAGATGTGTTACTAGGTTTTTTCTCACAATCTTCTCCATCACCTTGCATGGTATACAAGTTAAGGACACTGGCCTGTAGTTCAGTGCCTCTTGTCTGTCACCCTTTTTAAATATTGGTACTACATTAGCAGTCTTCCATACTTCTGGTAGGTCTCCCATTTCCAGTGACCTACTATACACTATGGAGAGTGGCAAGCAAAGTGCTCCTGCACACTCTTTCAATACCCATGGTGAGATTCCATCCGGCTCAACAGCTTTTCTCACATCCAGCTCCAATAGGTGCTTCTTGACCTCATCTCTTGTAATTTCGAACCTTTCCAAGGTCACCTGGTTTGCTGCCACCTCTCCTAGCGCCGTGACTTCTCCCTGTTCTATTGTAAAGACCTCCTGGAACCTTTTGTTGAGTTCTTCACACACCTCTTTGTCATTCTCTGTGTACCTGTCCTCGCCCACCCTAAGTTTCATCACCTGTTCCTTCACTGTTGTCTTTCTCCTGATGTGACTGTGTAGTAGCTTTTGTTCGATCTTGGCTTTATTAGCTATATCATTTTCATACCTTTTCTCAGCTGCTCTTCTCACACTAACATACTCGTTCCTGGTTCTCTGGTATCTCTCTCTACTTTCTGGTGTTCTGTTATTACGGAAGTTCCTCCATGCCCTTTGTGTGTGTGTGTGTATGTGTGTGTGTGTGTTCGATCCCTTGTAACGATTCGTGTGTGAACCTTAGACAAACTAGTAAATATTTACGTTCGTATTTTTCTCAACATTGTGTGAATAAAATGGGGCCAAACAATCTAATGCATTGTATTTATATGCCAGTTTATATAATCATAATATTAATTGGAGAGAGCCAATACATATTTGAAGTGCAGGAATTTTGTTGAACGAAATTTGATCAAGTCGGCCCAATTAACTAATGTCCCAATATTTTTAATGTTAGCACTGACCTGTACAAACTAGACCCATATTTATATATTGTAGTTACAAATTGTAACTACCTACTTAGTGTGGAAGGCAGGCTCGTGATTCGTCAATCTTCACCTGACCACAGTAAAGCGAGGCGATGACATAGGGTGGGGGAGGGGGTGGGGGTCTGTCATATATAATTTCTCTCAAACCGCTTTACTCTTAGAATGTCAGCCCCACTCCCGTCTGGAGTTTTATACCGGAAGAGACGGAAGGCCTTCTTCAGTGATGTGAATTAGCGATCAGAACACTATCCAGATAGAAAGCTTTCTTCCATCGGCACTGTGATCCGATGAAGGGGGAGTCAGCTGAACGACTTGGGCTTTGTCTTCGCTCCTGGTGCTAGCCAAACAGCACCATGTTCCACTGCATCAAGGTTCAGTTCCGAGGAACCTACACCAAGGCCGAGATTCTGGCCCTCTTGACGGCGAACTCTGATGTTGCTCACATCGACGTCATCATGGAGGAAAAGGAAAACATCGTTTTTCTGGTGTTCAACCAGGAAAATGATTGAACAGTTTCAACCGTTTCCGTTGGTTGAAACTCGACGGAACCAACCCACATTGGTGGGGGGGGGGGGGTGCTTGATCTCACGTTTGTCTCCACCAGTATTTATGAGTTGACATTGGCCAGTTGACCATGTTCTGACTAGCGACTCCGTTGCTACAAAAACAGTTATTAATATTGCATTACCTCCCAGGACTCCAGTTCCCGAGCCCGGATGGGACTTTATCAACGCAAATTGGACAGTTTCAGGAAGCTCTCGAAACTTGGCACCTAAACTACACTCCTCCTGACAACACTGAAGAAATGGAAAAAGATTTAGTAAATGCAAGACAGAGCAGCAAATCACGCCATCCACAAGAGGAAAACAATTACCCAACAACATAAGGACCACTGGTATTACTATTATAGGATCAAAGATCTACATAACAGACTAAATTGTGCACGAAAGAGTTTCAGAAGAGATAGAACCGAAGCTAATCTAGGACTAGTTAGAGCTGTCCGAAATCAAGTGCACGAAGAAACAGCCAAAATCAAAGAAAATGGCTCGAGTGGTGTGCCAAACTAAATCAGCATACATCCTTGGGCGACATTTGGAGACAGATCAACATTGCCAAAGGCAAATAATAATAATAATAATAATAATAATAATAATAATAATAATAATAATCTTTATTTAGGTAAGGTACATACATAAAGAGATTTACAAAGTTTGTTGGCTTTATAGATAGAGCTAGTACATACAATGCCTAAAGCCACTATTACGCAAAGCGTTTCGGGCAGGAAAAACATTAATGACTACAGCTTAAAACTAATGGGTAAAAAGAAAAGATGTGATGAGTACATATAAAAAATAGAGGTAAAAGAGGGGGGAACATTGTTGAAAAAGCAGCACAAACGCAATTACAAATTATTACAGAAAATTATATTCAAACAGCGTTGATTTGAAAAACAAAAAAACAAAAAATATACATGGGTTGACAACAGGGGGGGTAAGGTGGGTTACATGGAATTTATTAGGTATAGCTTCGTTTTTAACTTAAACTGGTTGAGAGAGGTACAGTCTTTAACATGGTTGGGAAGGTCATTCCACATTCTGGGCCCCTTGATTTGTAGAGCATTTCTGGTTTGATTTAGTCGTACTCTAGGAATATCAAAACTGTATTTATTTCTGGTGTGGTGCTCATGGGTTCTGTTACAACCTTCTATGAAGCTTTTGAGATCAGGATTGATCTCAAAACACATGAACACATGAGAGAATGTGCAGTGACTTAATGTCTAACATATTCAAATCGCCTCCTGCTCTGCCACATGTTCATCCAGAGCAAGAAGCAGAAAGGTTAGCAAATCTATTTGCTTCAAGAGCTAGTTCTACTAAACTTCCTCAAGCAACTCTGACTCACCAACAAAGACAAAGAAGCAAGATTGGAAAAAATAGATGATGCTTTAGCCTTACCTGACGAACTAGACCAACCATTCAATCTGAAAGAACTCAGGAGAGCTACAAAAAAA
Source organism: Procambarus clarkii (assembly GCF_040958095.1). Lineage (NCBI taxonomy): Eukaryota > Metazoa > Arthropoda > Malacostraca > Decapoda > Cambaridae > Procambarus > Procambarus clarkii. The sequence continues at coordinate 44,803,125 of NC_091161.1, forward strand.
CTAAAAACACAGATCCAGGTGAGAACAAAATCACAACATGCTGGCCAAGCTAGGAGAAAAGGGTGAAGAAGCCTTCTTGAATCTCACCAACGAAGTATGGGTGACATGAGCTCGACCACTCTTGGAACAGTGCAATTATAGTTCCCATTCCAAAACCTAAAGACCTTGGAAATCCAAGACCCATCTCATTAACAAGCTGTCTGGCCAAAACCGCAGAAAGAAGGCTCTTAATCGAATTGAATGGAAAGCCAATCCACTACAACAAAATATGTTTGCTTACAGAAAAGGTGTTGGAACCACAGAAATCCTTACCTCCTTCCTGGATCAAATCAATGACAAACCTGGAATCCTTATATTTCTAAACCTAGAAAAAGCCTTCAAGTTAGCCAAGGCTCCAGCTACACTGTGCTGCCTTGTGGAAAAGGAAATTAAAGGACACGCTCTTGCCTTTGCCAAAGAAAGCCTGCTTAACCGAGAAGCTAAAGACAAATTCCCCCCCAAAAAATCGACCTCAAAGAGGCTGGAAAATTGAACTCCGCAGGGAGGAATACTCTCTTTTATGTATGTACCTTACCTAAATAAACATTTGATTTGATTTGAAGCGCTTTCCTCTTCAACTGTCTCGTGGAACAATTCATAAAGCTCAAGTTACCAAAAGCCAAACTTCTTAACTATGCAGACGACTTTGTGTTCATCATCAATGGCAAAGGCGCCAGGAACCCTGCACAAAAATGCCTAGATAATATCAGCAGGGAAGCGGAACGCAAAGCAGTGTAAATAAAGAGCAATAAAACCAAAACAATGGCCGTTAAAATGAGAACAAGACATCAGAATCACAATACAAGTTCATGAAATTGAGTGGGTTACCTCTTTTCAATACCTAGGAGTCATAATAGACAGGCAGTTGAAATTCACTCAAGAAATTGAATATATTCGGCAACGTTGTAAAACCAGAAACTCAGCTTTGCGCTCCCTGACACGTCTTAGAGATGGTGCATCTCTACCAGTGCTCAAAATGTACTACGTTCAAGCAGTTATTTACGATGATATTTATTGTTTATTAGAACAGTTATTGCTGCTGCTGCTCTTACATCCCTCAATGATAATCAATGGGAGAAACTGGAAGTGTCTCAAAATGATGCTCACAGAACATTGCTGGGAGCACCTATACGGACGCGTCGAGAGACTAAGAATGAAAACCAACTTACCAGCATTAGAAAGCAGGATCAAACGATAGCCACCAGAAGAGCAAAACTTGTTAAAACCACTGCCTGACTGTCAATCAAAGATAGCATACACAGATCGCTTCAGAGAAACCTTCAATATAGAACAAGTGCATGGATAGATAATCTGGTCAAGATTCTAGAGAAAGTGGACTTGAAATGAACCTTTAAAAACATAGATAGATAGATAGACCATATAAATACTTTCGGCAGCCTTCACCATGGGAAGAATCGAATCTGAAGAAAATCATTGAAGGATTACCGTTAAAAAGTTAGCATGTGACTTGCAGAGGCTCAAAGCAGTCATAGAACAACAAATGGAAACAATCTCAAGACCTACAACGACTCATCTTCACAGATGGATCAGTTGATCAAGAAAAAGGTTCTGCAGGGGCAGCAGTTTACACTAACAACCATGAAGCTTACTGGATAATTAATAGTGGGTGTTCAACATTTGCAAACAGAATTATATGCCCTGAAGGGCATATAATTGTATATACTATACAATTGAGAATAATTTACATGATATCATTCATACCGACTAAATCTTCGCTACAGGCATTGTTATCCAGTCAGCACAGAGATCACAGAGACTCCTCACAGAAATCAAACCTATAGGAAAAGAAGCCTATGCAGGCGATGAGTCACAATAACGTGGCTAAATTATGTTGACCAGACCACACACTAGAAGGTGAAGGGACGACGACGTTTCGGTGCGTCCTGGACCACTCTCACAATCGACTTGAGAATGGTCCAGGACGGACCGAAACGTCGTCGTCCCTTCACCTTCTAGGTTGTGGTCTGGTCAACAAAGAAGCCTATAATGTAGGGTTGTCAATCACCCTAAATTGGGTAGCAAGTCACATTGGCATAGATGGTAATGAAAATGCAGCCTCACTAGCAAAAACTGCCACTGCTCTACCTATTGTGCAGGCTCAAATACCTCCAAGTTTTTTCTCAGATTAAGGAGCAAATCAAGAAGAAAACGTTGCCAACTATCAAAAGTCACCACAGAGCCAAAGTAGCAGAAAGAAGATCCACTGCAATATGGTACAAACAAGCCACTGGGTACTACTCTTTCAAGCCTGACTAAAAGATATCCAGATACATTGCAGTGGCCATACACAGTCTCAGACTTTGCTACAAGTGCTGCTGGGTTGGTAATAAACGCAATAGTTAAAGTGTGTCATATCTGTGGAACAGAAGCAGAGATGCCACGATTGCACTACTTACTGGAAAGTAAAGCTACTGAAGCACTGTGCATGAAACCCAACATTAATTCAACGACAGCAACTGCATTAGATGCATATTCCACAGCGACTACAATGATTAGAAAAGCCGTTGAAGAATGGGACTCACTAGTGAACATTCTGCATCTACTTCCACAGTAGTGTAAAAGGAGACACATGGGGAATAAAAATTTTCAGAAACGGTTGGGCACTTCCATGCCGACTTGGGTCCCGGGGGCGGATTCGACCAACAACTGATTTTAAGTGGTTAGGTTAGGGCGCGGTCGGCGCGCACCTGGCTTGCTGGCGGGGTGGGGTGGTGGTCCGTTCCCCCCAGGGGTCCCAAGGGCCCACCACCCAGAGGGTACCTGAGCAACTCGTGCCCTATCCTAACCTGTTTTTTCTCGATACGTCGCGTGCTTTTAAGATGAGTCTAAGGCATTAAGAAGGGGGTCCCTACTTATGAAAGGTACAGAGGATGAATGTTCAATAGATTCAAACCAAAAAATACATTGGTGAAAGGCATATAAACGTTTTTGGAGTATTTAATAGCATGAGCAAAATTCACGATTTGGCCTGGGGTGTAACCAGAGTACTACGGTATCAATTTGGGGGTCCCTACTTATGAATGGATCAGAGGGTGAATGTTCAATAAATTAAAACCAAAAAACACAGTTGAAAGCGAATATAGAAGTTTTTGGAGTACTTTAATGATGCTATGACTGAATAGTATAGGGAGCCCTTGGCACAGCTCCATTTTCTGTAATGGTCACAGGTGAGTGGAGAGAACGGGGCGCGATTTTTTGACCAATCAGGAGCCGAGTAGAAAAATTCTCTTTCCGTCCCGGGTCATGGGTCAATCAGGTGAAATTTTCCTTATTTGTCGCCGGGGTGTCACGTGACATGACACGTGTAACTCTGAAGGAAAATAGTTTAGTGTTTTAAGTAATTTAATATAAACTAGGAATTTGTTCATATTCTGTAATAAATTAATATTTTTTAACACCTTAATAGCTCACAGCTATTGTGGTGGGGGGCTCCAATAACTCATGTAACGCGACTACTGTTGCTATGCAATACTTTTTGGTATCATGTGTAAAAATTTAAAAGTCGAATCCATCAGTTGCCTTTTTTGTCAGTGGTGGTATATCAAGCGCAAAGGTTTTCGTAAAATGTTAGACCTCCACCTTTTGAAAAGTGTGAAGATGAATTCATGCAAGTAAGAAGGGCCAGCAAGAGTTAGTAAGCCGGGCTAGCATGAGTTAGTAAGCCGGGCTAGCATGAGTTAGTAAGCCGGGCTAGCATGAGTTAGTAAGCCGGGCTAGCATGAGTTAGTAAGCCGGGCTAGCATGAGTTAGTAAGCCGGGCTAGCATGAGTTAGTAAGCCGGGCTAGCATGAGTTAGTAAGCCGGGCTAGCATGAGTTAGTAAGCCGGGCTAGCATGAGTTAGTAAGCAGGGCTAGCATGAGTTAGTAAGCAGGGCTAGCATGAGTTAGTAAGCAGGGCTAGCATGAGTTAGTAAGCAGGGCTAGCATGAGTTAGTAAGCAGGGCTAGCATGAGTTAGTAAGCAGGGCTAGCATGAGTTAGTAAGCAGGGCTAGCATGAGTTAGTAAGCAGGGCTAGCATGAGTTAGTAAGCAGGGCTAGCATGAGTTAGTAAGCAGGGCTAGCATGAGTTAGTAAGCAGGGCTAGCATGAGTTAGTAAGCAGGGCTAGCATGAGTTAGTAAGCAGGGCTAGCATGAATTAGTAAGCAGGGCTAGCATGAGTTAGTAAGCAGGGCTAGCATGAGTTAGTAAGCAGGGCTAGCATGAGTTAGTAAGCAGGGCTAGCATGAGTTAGTAAGCAGGGCTAGCATGAGTTAGTAAGCAGGGCTAGCATGAGTTAGTAAGCAGGGCTAGCATGAGTTAGTAAGCAGGGCTAGCATGAGTTAGTAAGCAGGGCTAGCATGAGTTAGTAAGCAGGGCTAGCATGAGTTAGTAAGCAGGGCTAGCATGAGTTAGTAAGCAGGGCTAGCATGAGTTAGTAAGCAGGGCTAGCATGAGTTAGTAAGCAGGGCTAGCATGAGTTAGTAAGCAGGGCTAGCATGAGTTAGTAAGCAGGGCTAGCATGAGTTAGTAAGCAGGGCTAGCATGAGTTAGTAAGCAGGGCTAGCATGAGTTACACACAGAGAATAAGAGAAAGGGGATCCAGGAGGTCATTCCAAATAAGGAGAGAGTGGGGACTCATGGCGGCTCGAGGGGGTGTGCGCACGTGACAGTGAAGTCAGTTTTAGAGCCGCCATCCCTTAAGTGTGTGACGTTGAACCCCTCTCCAAGTGCCAGAAGCTCCCAGGGTGATCTCCTGGTCAAAAGAAGCACTTTCCGGGTTTTGGGTCGATTATCCGGAAGGAAGGATGGATAAACGACCAATCAACATCATCATAATACCAAGTACATTGAGGCGGCCACATTATGCATGAAGTGTTCTCGTTAGGACAAGGTATCTATACAAGAAGTATAGATGCAACTCCGAAGTAGTCAAGATAGTGCAGCAGGACCAAGGAGGAAACAACGGAAAGCTAACGACAACTATGACTAACGTTTGGGTGAAAGGAACGGCAACAATTAAGGCGACCCTTGAAGCAGTAGGCAATGCAGCTCCCCAAAATAAAAAAAATAAAAATAACTTGGAGATTAGGTTCAGGACAATAGTGAACTGGGGTTGGTACTCGAATCTTTGAATATTTCAGAAAGCTAGACGAGAGGATTGAAGTATTAGAAATGTTAGCTATTGAGGGTAAACGGGGTGAAGATGGTGGTGAAACAGGACGTGAAATGGATAGTGAAACAGGCGTAGAAAAAAGTAAGGAAGAGCATGAAGTATCAATGATGTTATATAGTCAGAAAAATGTGCTTTCTAGTAGCGTTGGCAGTGTTCAGCCTTCTGTAGTGAAAATGGTGAAACAAAAGTTGAAGTAAAACGGTACACAGACATAAAAGAAATAGATATGAATAATATCACCTTTGATGTTAGTAGTAGTAGTTGTGCAAGTGAAGAGAAAGCAAAAATATTAGTGTTGGGAGAAAGTGTCTAAGCTGCTCTTGTATCTTATGTAATGTGACGGACAGGGCAAAGGTAGCTTTATTAATATTCATCATGGAAGAAAGTGAAAGGAAATCTTGGAACGTTAATGGGTTAAAATGTAGAGCGGTGGATGTACACTATTATACTCATAATATTGCCATAGTAGCACTCCAGGAAACTGGAGATAGGGATGGTAGAATCCCTATCACAAAAACGGCTATAAAGGTTTTCACTTGCATGCTGATGGAGACATTAGGGGAAGTCTCCTGTGTCAAAAGTACCATACTTGCTGTGATAACCGAGATACCCGAGATATATAAACGTACTGAAAGTATTAGTTTTCAGATTCAATTACAAAACCGATAATTATATATCTTCAATCTATACATCTATAATAATAATAATAATAATAATAATAATAATAATAATAATAATTATTATTTAGGCAAAGGTACATACATAAAGAGATTTTACAAAGTTTGCTGGCTTTATAGATAGAGCTAGTACATACAATGCCTAAAGCCACTATTACGCAAAGCGTTTCGGGCAGGAAAAAACACTACTGACTAAAGCTTAAAACTAATGGGTAAAAAGAAAAAAATGCGTTGAGTACAAATAAAAATAGGGGTAAAAGAGGGGGAACATTGTTGAAAAAACAGCACAAATACAATTACAAATTATTACAGAAAATTACATTAAAACAGCGTTGATTTGAAAAACAAAAAACAAAACAAAAAACATACATGGGTTGACAATAGAGGGGTAAGGTAGGTTACAGGGAATTTATTAGGTATAGCTTCGTTTTTAACTTAAACTGGTTGAGAGAGGTACTGTCTTTAACATGGTTGGGAAGGTCATTCCACATTCTGGGCCCCTTGATTTGTAGAGCATTTCTGGTTTGATTAAGTCGTACTCTAGGAATATCAAAACTGTATTTATTTCTGGTGTGGTGCTCATGGGTTCTGTTACAACCTTCTATGAAGCTTTTGAGATCAGGATTGGCATTACAGTTTAGCGTTTTATATATGTATAATACACATGAGAGAATGTGCAGTGACTTAATGTCTAACATATTCAGGGATTTGAGTAGGGGTACCGAGTGATGTCTGGGGCCAGAATTGGATATTGTCCTAATAGCAGCTTTGTGTTGAGTAATTAGAGGACGTAAGTGATTTTGGGTAGTAGAGCCCCAAGCACAAATACCATAGTTGAGATATGGATAGATAAGGGAGTAATAGAGAGTCACCAGGGCAGGGCGTGGTACATAATATCTGATCTTAGAAAGAATGCCCACAGTTTTTGAAACTTTTTTTGATATGTTTAGAATGTGTCCCTGGAAATTCAGCTTGTGGTCAATGAGAATGCCAAGGAATTTGCCATCTAATTTGTTACAAATTTGGGTATTGTTTATTTTGAGATTTATTTGATTAGAGGATTTATTGCCAAACAGAATATAGAAAGTTTTGTCAATGTTAAGGGTGAGTTTGTTGGCAGTTAGCCACAGATGGACTTTATTTAGCTCAGTATTTACTGTGGCATTTAGAGCAAGGGGATCAGGACTGGAGTAAATGAAGGTTGTGTCGTCAGCAAATAGGATTGGTTTGAGGTGTTGGGAGGCATTTGGAAGGTCATTAATGTAGATGAGAAAGAGGAGAGGGCCAAGTATGCTGCCCTGGGGAACACCAATGTTGATGGGTAGGGTGGGAGAAATTGTATTATTCACAGAAACACATTGGAGCCTGTCAGTAAGGTAGGATTTGAGGTATTGTAGGGAGTGTCCTCTGACACCATAATGATGTAATTTAAGAAGAAGGTTTTGGTGGTTGACAGTATCGAAAGCTTTACGCAGGTCCACAAATAACCCAACAGGGAACTCATTTTTATCAAGAGCTGTATGAATCGAGTTAAGCATACTAATAAGTGCATACTTAGTGCTTTTTTTTGGCCTGAAGCCATATTGGCAAGGGCTAAGTATATTGAGTTTGGCTAGATATGAGTAAAGCTGCTTATAGATTAGTTTTTCAAAATTTTTTGACAAGTTTGGCAGCATTGATATAGGTCTGTAGTTGTTAACATCTGTGAGATCACCACATTTGTGGACAGGCGTTACTCTCGCTTTTTTTAGAATATCTGGAAAGGTTTGGAGTTCAAGTGACTTGTTGAAGAGCAAAGCAATAGCAGGGGCTAAAGATCTGGAGGCTTTTTTGTAGATTAAAGTTGGTATCTCCTCAGGGGCACCAGACTTGGTTTTAAGGGAAAGGATTATCTCATTGACGTCAATGGAATTAATAGGCTTTAGGTACAGAGACTGGGGATAGTTCCCTGTAAGATAGTCCTTAATGTCAGTACTGGAAGATGGAATATCATTAGCAAGGGATGAACCAATGGAAGAGAAGAACCTATTGAACTCAATAGCAGAATCAGAGGCTGAAAGCTGACCATCGTTATTAGACAGGAGAGTCGGTTTGTTATTTAAAGACTTCTTTGATCCCAATATTTGTGAAATTGTTCTCCATGTTTGTTTAATGTTGCTCTTTATTTGGGTAAATTTATCTTCGTAGTATTTAGTTTTGGCTCGTCTAATTATCTTAGATAGCAATAATGAGTAATTCTTTGAGAATTCTTTGGAGATAATTCCTAACCTATACTTTTTCTCAAGGTCATGTTTTTTATTAATAGATTTAAGTATTCCCTTTGTAAGCCAGGGATTGTTAAGCCTTTTGGTTGTGACTTGTTTTGTAAGCATAGGACAGTGGGTATTATAAAGGCTAAGAGTTTTTTGAAGAAAAGATTGAACTGCTAGGTTGATGTCCTCTATGTTACCTAACTCGGACTCCCAGTTGACATTATCAGTAGCAGTTATAAAATTGTCTATAGCAGTTTCATTGTGTAGTCTAAAACGTATCTCTCTTGACTCAAGAGGTGGTTTGCTAATGTTAGTTAAGAGAAATGTGGGGTAATGGTCTGTAGTGCTATCGGTGATTATACCTGAAGTAAGCGGAGAGGTTATATTTGTCCAGATGTGATCTAGAGTCGTGGCAGTGCTATCAGTGATTCTAGTAGGTCCAGTGATTAAGGGTATGAGGAAGCAGGAATTCATACAGTTGAGGAAGCTAACAGCAGTAGGGTGTTCTGGCTCGCAGAGGTCAATATTAAAGTCCCCTGCGATCTTTATCTCTGATAACTCCTTTGATTTAAGATACTCCCCAGATTATTTCTTTCATGAAGATACGCTTGTGATAAGGAATTTTAATGCCAAACCTCGAGCTTTAGGATCAAGGGGGTAAAGCAAATAGTAACGGTTGCAGATGGTACCAGTTTTTGCAGAAACAGATGCTCAACTGGTGAGCGAGCCCTCTCCTACTTATCTGCAGGGAGTGAGTTTAGATTATGCTTGTTTGATAAATGCTGGGGGGGGGGGCATTAAGGGGATTTGTCTTGCTGTAGATGAGATGCGAAGTGATCATTTTGCATTACGAATAAAACAAACTAGAAAAGAATTCCAACCTTCAGATGAAAAGGTTAGGGTTCATTGGGAGAGAATTAAGGGGTCTTGTTGGTCATATTAATTTAGTCTTGGTATGATACCTTTAAGCCAGTTTCGGCAGAAGCATTTCATGAAGATCTAATTAAGAAGGTGGATATATTTAATGCGACATTGAACAGAAGGAAATCACGTATAAAAAAAGCATCCCCCAGAATAGAATATTACACACAGGACAAGATGCTAAGGGGTGGACATTAACAATGAGGAGAGCTCACATGGATTGGAATAGGAATGGCAGGACTGAGAAAGGGAAGAATGCTCTACTGAGAGTTGTTAAGCTGTGTGGGGAGAGGAGAGAGGAAATTAGGAGCAAGAATTTGGCAGGAGTTTGCAGAGAGAGTTTAGGAGTACCAGAAACTTTAAGGAAATCTGGTAAGATGTAAATAAAGGGGTAAAAAGCATAATTTTGTTGCTCTTCCTGACCCGCAAGGAATTGTGAACGGTCTCTCAGATAAATGGGTGAAAGCTGCCAAATTTTGTTTATTGCCCACTATAACGAGTCATTACATTCTTAGAAAGATCTTTATATTTACAGAAGATAACTGTGTTGAATGTCACTTGCACAGTTATTTCCAGAGGTGAGCTAATAATGGCGATTAAAGTTAGGAAATCTACCGCCCCTGGAGAGGATGGAGTAATCTATGAAATACCTAATGAACTTGCCATTATAGAGAAAAGCCCGCTGTTAGGTCTCTTTAATGTTGGTTATAAGGAGGGCAGTATTCCTAGTAAATAGAAAAAGCTATGATCATCCTTACCCATAAAGCCAATGGAGAGTACAGACCCGTGTCCTTAACCTCGTGTTTTTGTAAAATGGAGAGATTAATTTTAAATAGCCATATATGATAGGTGGTCAGTTGTCTAGTAATTTGTTCGGGTTCAGTCAAACGTAATTCTGACTTATTACATGTCTCGCTAATGATAATGATTACTATAGCATTTTATTGATTTACAAGGAGCCATTGATCAATCTTGATTTACAAGGAGCCATTGAACAATCTTACATGAACTAGCTGGTCTTGGTGTTAAAAGGGAGATTGTTGCGCTGGATTATCATCACGAAAGAAAGACTCAAGTGTGTTATAAACGTTTTGTCAGGTGAAAGATCTTTTGAACTGGGCACACCTCAGGGATGATTGTTGACTCCCACCCAGTTTAATATACTAATGAAAAGGATAGCATCTGAGAGACTCAAATGGATAACACCGATCATATATGGCGATGATATTTTGTGTCAGAGCAAAGATTTTTCAAAGGTTCAAGCGGTGTTGGATAATTTCTGAAATCTGTCACCATATGGGACTGGTGGTTAATGAAGACAAAGTTTAAATATAGAAATTGGAGGCCTATTATATTGAAAATAAATGATGAAAATATAGAATGTGTTATGTATAAATATTTAAGCACATTTGTTGGATATAATCCTGGAGAATTTGGAAGCCGAGATGAACAGACTGTTGGGTCAATGTCAGAAGAGATTACAACCTCCGAAGGCCTTGGCATGCTGTAGAAAGAGTGGGAGTAACTGCGCTACGAATGATATACTTCAGTACTGTAAGTTCCCTTATTGACTATGCTGCACCTGTCATTTCTTGTTGTGGTAAAGGTAGACTGGGCAAGTTGGAGAAGGTACAAAATGACGCCATGAGAATAATGTTAGGATGCCCAAGAATTGCTATGATTTAAATAATGAGATTGGAATTGAATCTGAAGAGTATTTGGGATAGAATTTCAGAGATAAATGTAGCCTCTGCCATTAGATAAACGAGAGATGGGGGAGCTAATGAATTAGTCCTCAGTTCAAAAGGTGGGAAGTAATAAATGTATGCTGAAGTATATTAAGAACATGTACGAATACCTTATGTTCTAATGTTATAACGTATGATGTTATTCCAGAATGTATTGTTTTGTCTAATACAATTCTCACCACCATTGGGAGCCGGTCGGCAGAGCGGACAGCACACTGGACTTGTGATCCTGTGGTCCCGGGTTCGATCCCGGGCGTCGGGGAGAAACAATGGGCAGAGTTTCTTTAACCCTATGTCCCTGTTACCTAGCAGTAAAATAGGTACCTGGGTGCTAGTCAGCTGTCACGGACTGCTTCTTGGGGGTGGAGGCCTGGTCGAGGACCGGGCCGCGGGGACACTAAAAAGCTCCGAAATCATCTAAAGATAACCTCAAGATAACCATGGGAGGATTGTAACATGTAATAATTATTCCCCTGCTAAAGAAAACATATGTATGAGAAAGGAGAGCTGAGGGCAACATAGGATGGAAAGGCAAGATGGTGTCTATATTAGGGACTACACTTCCATCGGCACTGTAGGTACTTTTATTGGACGCCGCTTAACTGACTCTTCAACGAAGTCTGAACTCAAAGTTGTATTAGCAGGATTACAGTAGTAGTCAAATGTGGTAAAAATGCTTGTTTCTTTATAGACAGTAGAGGAGCGTTGGAGTCTTTAATAGACAACCAGAATACCAGAATATTGTGATTGAGTGTACAGATTCATGTGTATCCCTTCACATGTGGGAATAATGTTGAATGAGGCAGTTGAGAGAGTGAAGAGAGCCCCAGAAAAAACTTGTCTATGTTACGTGTCAGAAAAACAAATACTAGAATCAAGGCGATATAAGAGGAAGTAAAATTTAAGAGAATGGCATTGGTGGACAGGAGTAACATGCTTAAGAATTATGCAATAATAGATACACATTCGTCCTTATGATACAGAAAAGACTACTTGGAAGGATTCAATTTACTTGCGATTAAGAGTAGGATACAAATATTTCTGGCAATACGGTGTTGATGACAGTGAAATAGACGAGACGTGTAAATTATGTAGATTTCCGCACTCCCACACTTTAGATCACTATGCATTAGTGTTTCAACCTATTGACACCTAGAGAAATAAGGAAATAATTAGTATACCACATCAAATTGTTTGGATGTGTGATAATGGTATGATAGATGGAATACTTAAGAGCTACAAGCATTTTACCCCCAATAGAGTAACAATTATATGCTGTGTTTATTATATTAACCTTCATTGTTATGAGAAGATTGTACTGTGATTTATGGATTTGCATTAACTATTTGTGGGCCCCTTGAGGGGACAAAGTAGAGGGGTAGAAATAGCTTAAGCTACTCTATCCCTTTGAAATGTATTTTATTGTCTCAAACGTACTTGAACATGAACCTTTACCACCGACTTCCCACTTTCTGTAAACGGTCTGCGGACCAGCTGGCAAGCCACTCTCACTCTTTCATAAAGACAACGGGTGTACCAGCCAAGACTCCGTGAAGGTTATCTTAAGATCTCAGGGCTTAGCGTCCCCGCGGCCCGGTCCTCGACCAGGCCTTTTTGTTACACATCCCCAAAAAGCAGCCTGTAGCAGCTGTCAAACTCAGGTACCTATTTACTGCTAGGGGAACGTGCCTCAACGTGAAAACTGCTCATTTGTGTCTGCCTCCACCGGAGATCGAACCTGGAACCGAAGGACTACGAATACCGAGCGCTGTCCACTCAGCTCTCAGGCCCAATTAGTACAGTAACATTGGAATATCGCTGGAGTGTATCAAATGTAATATAAATCTTTCCGATATCAAGGTGTATTGCAGTGTACAGGGGAGAGATCAGCACAACAAGAGGTCAACACGATCTAGCGATGGTGATCTAGATCTGGTGGTAGCGATCCAGACGATCCTATTGATAGAATGGACCACCAGATTCTGTGGGAACAAACGTTGCTGCTCCCGATCACAAAAGGAAAACTCTCTCCAGTTCAAGTTCTGACAGTGATGCATTTACCATCCTGTGACCAAAGCCAACAGGATGAACCACTCCACTAAGACCTATTAAGAAGAGGGGCCTCCACCGATGAACACTCCATCTACCCAGACGAAACCCCTATTGCCAATCTTCAAGGTGCAGCATGCTGAGGGTAAGTCCTCGTACGCCACTGTAGTAGACCTGAAAAATAAAGAGTACCCTCAGCTCAAGATCAGAGCAAAGCCAAACCTCAGAGGCGAATATATTCCGAGGCCTAAAGACGAGACAGTTTGTAACGATTCTTAAAAATTACAGGAAATGCAACGAACTCAAGCCAGAGGACAAAATAAGGAAAATCATTGACCGCCACTATCCCTTGCACATGGCCTTAAAGCATTTCGGAAAGCTGAATTATGTGGCGTCAGCAGAAAGATATCGGGTAAAATCCAAGAAACTGGAAACCTGACCAGTTTTTTCTCACAGTAAAAGGATAGATTCCAGAGAAAATTGATCTTGGCATTTGGGGCGTGGTCCAACACAGGCTTTACACCCTAGAGCCCCTCAGATGCTTCAAATGTCAGATTAGGACCTCACATGGACGGCTGACAACATCCAGTGAGGCGTGGAGTCTGCAGCCAGCTCCACAACACGAAAATATGCCTTGATAAACAAGGCAAACCAGCCTGTCCAAGCTAAGTGCCCAAACTGCTCCAAGGCACACCACGCCTGGAACTTAAGATGCCTCGAATGACTTAAAAGGATTCAAACGAACCCCCCCCCCCCCCTCGGCCTACAGAAGAGCAGAAGCCCCAACCAAAAACATATACCAGCTCCCCTGCCCACAAAAACAGCGTGGAGCTTACCAAGATTAAACCAGGTGGAGGGAACACATGGCCCTCTACCAACGGCCATGGTGGAGGGTATGAAGGCCTCCGTCCCTCTACAAAGTGGCCCCAGTCAATTGCAGTTTGCTGACAAAACTCCTACCGTCATCTACCGAGGAACTTGTACAACAATACTTAAAAAGAAAATCCAGATGCACAAATGCACAGCTTGAATGCCTTAGATGCAATCATGCAATCATCAAGCGTCTGCAACTTTGCCAAGCTGCAGACGCTTGGCAAAGCTCATCAGTTATTACTGGACACGATGGCCAGTCGCACTCGTGAAAACAACCCAGCTTTGGAGGCCAAGATAAAATCTGCGATGGAGGATCAACAAACTGATGTGTCAAGAGTATGAGGAGAATACAGACGTTTCTCCTACCTTCGAACGTCACGCCTTCAACGCTCCCCCACCACAACTGGTTCTCCAGACCCCATCACTACCACCACATTTGGTTCTCCAGACCCTATCACCACTACCACATTTGGTTCTCCAGACCCCATCACCACTACCGGATCTCCAGACCCCATCACCAGAACAACGGGAGCTACATACTCCACCACCATCCACTCCACCTCCCACCGGCCGACCGGAGGGAGCCGGTCGGCTGAGCGGACAGCACGCTGGATTTGTGATCCTGTGTTCCCGGATTCGATCCCGGGCACCAGCGAGAAACAATGGGCAGAGTTTCTATCACCCTGATGCCCTTGTTACTTAGCAGTAAATAGGTACCTGGGAGTTAGTCAGCTGTCACGGGCTGCTTGCTGGGGGTGGAGGCCTGGTCGAGGACCGGGCCGCGGGGACACTAAAAAGCTCCGAAATCATCTAAAGATAACCTCAAGATAACCATGGGAGGATTGTAACATGTAATAATTATTCCCCTGCTAAAGAAAACATATGTATGAGAAAGGAGAGCTGAGGGCAACATAGGATGGAAAGGCAAGATGGTGTCTATATTAGGGACTACACTTCCATCGGCACTGTAGGTACTTTTATTGGACGCCGCTTAACTGACTCTTCAACGAAGTCTGAACTCAAAGTTGTATTAGCAGGATTACAGTAGTAGTCAAATGTGGTAAAAATGCTTGTTTCTTTATAGACAGTAGAGGAGCGTTGGAGTCTTTAATAGACAACCAGAATACCAGAATATTGTGATTGAGTGTACAGATTCATGTGTATCCCTTCACATGTGGGAATAATGTTGAATGAGGCAGTTGAGAGAGTGAAGAGAGCCCCAGAAAAAACTTGTCTATGTTACGTGTCAGAAAAACAAATACTAGAATCAAGGCGATATAAGAGGAAGTAAAATTTAAGAGAATGGCATTGGTGGACAGGAGTAACATGCTTAAGAATTATGCAATAATAGATACACATTCGTCCTTATGATACAGAAAAGACTACTTGGAAGGATTCAATTTACTTGCGATTAAGAGTAGGATACAAATATTTCTGGCAATACGGTGTTGATGACAGTGAAATAGACGAGACGTGTAAATTATGTAGATTTCCGCACTCCCACACTTTAGATCACTATGCATTAGTGTTTCAACCTATTGACACCTAGAGAAATAAGGAAATAATTAGTATACCACATCAAATTGTTTGGATGTGTGATAATGGTATGATAGATGGAATACTTAAGAGCTACAAGCATTTTACCCCCAATAGAGTAACAATTATATGCTGTGTTTATTATATTAACCTTCATTGTTATGAGAAGATTGTACTGTGATTTATGGATTTGCATTAACTATTTGTGGGCCCCTTGAGGGGACAAAGTAGAGGGGTAGAAATAGCTTAAGCTACTCTATCCCTTTGAAATGTATTTTATTGTCTCAAACGTACTTGAACATGAACCTTTACCACCGACTTCCCACTTTCTGTAAACGGTCTGCGGACCAGCTGGCAAGCCACTCTCACTCTTTCATAAAGACAACGGGTGTACCAGCCAAGACTCCGTGAAGGTTATCTTAAGATCTCAGGGCTTAGCGTCCCCGCGGCCCGGTCCTCGACCAGGCCTTTTTGTTACACATCCCCAAAAAGCAGCCTGTAGCAGCTGTCAAACTCAGGTACCTATTTACTGCTAGGGGAACGTGCCTCAACGTGAAAACTGCTCATTTGTGTCTGCCTCCACCGGAGATCGAACCTGGAACCGAAGGACTACGAATACCGAGCGCTGTCCACTCAGCTCTCAGGCCCAATTAGTACAGTAACATTGGAATATCGCTGGAGTGTATCAAATGTAATATAAATCTTTCCGATATCAAGGTGTATTGCAGTGTACAGGGGAGAGATCAGCACAACAAGAGGTCAACACGATCTAGCGATGGTGATCTAGATCTGGTGGTAGCGATCCAGACGATCCTATTGATAGAATGGACCACCAGATTCTGTGGGAACAAACGTTGCTGCTCCCGATCACAAAAGGAAAACTCTCTCCAGTTCAAGTTCTGACAGTGATGCATTTACCATCCTGTGACCAAAGCCAACAGGATGAACCACTCCACTAAGACCTATTAAGAAGAGGGGCCTCCACCGATGAACACTCCATCTACCCAGACGAAACCCCTATTGCCAATCTTCAAGGTGCAGCATGCTGAGGGTAAGTCCTCGTACGCCACTGTAGTAGACCTGAAAAATAAAGAGTACCCTCAGCTCAAGATCAGAGCAAAGCCAAACCTCAGAGGCGAATATATTCCGAGGCCTAAAGACGAGACAGTTTGTAACGATTCTTAAAAATTACAGGAAATGCAACGAACTCAAGCCAGAGGACAAAATAAGGAAAATCATTGACCGCCACTATCCCTTGCACATGGCCTTAAAGCATTTCGGAAAGCTGAATTATGTGGCGTCAGCAGAAAGATATCGGGTAAAATCCAAGAAACTGGAAACCTGACCAGTTTTTTCTCACAGTAAAAGGATAGATTCCAGAGAAAATTGATCTTGGCATTTGGGGCGTGGTCCAACACAGGCTTTACACCCTAGAGCCCCTCAGATGCTTCAAATGTCAGATTAGGACCTCACATGGACGGCTGACAACATCCAGTGAGGCGTGGAGTCTGCAGCCAGCTCCACAACACGAAAATATGCCTTGATAAACAAGGCAAACCAGCCTGTCCAAGCTAAGTGCCCAAACTGCTCCAAGGCACACCACGCCTGGAACTTAAGATGCCTCGAATGACTTAAAAGGATTCAAACGAACCCCCCCCCCCCCCCTCGGCCTACAGAAGAGCAGAAGCCCCAACCAAAACATATACCAGCTCCCCTGCCCACAAAAACAGCGTGGAGCTTACCAAGATTAAACCAGGTGGAGGGAACACATGGCCCTCTACCAACGGCCATGGTGGAGGGTATGAAGGCCTCCGTCCCTCTACAAAGTGGCCCCAGTCAATTGCAGTTTGCTGACAAAACTCCTACCGTCATCTACCGAGGAACTTGTACAACAATACTTAAAAAGAAAATCCAGATGCACAAATGCACAGCTTGAATGCCTTAGATGCAATCATGCAATCATCAAGCGTCTGCAACTTTGCCAAGCTGCAGACGCTTGGCAAAGCTCATCAGTTATTACTGGACACGATGGCCAGTCGCACTCGTGAAAACAACCCAGCTTTGGAGGCCAAGATAAAATCTGCGATGGAGGATCAAACAAACTGATGTGTCAAGAGTATGAGGAGAATACAGACGTTTCTCCTACCTTCGAACGTCACGCCTTCAACGCTCCCCCACCACAACTGGTTCTCCAGACCCCATCACTACCACCACATTTGGTTCTCCAGACCCTATCACCACTACCACATTTGGTTCTCCAGACCCCATCACCACTACCGGATCTCCAGACCCCATCACCAGAACAACGGGAGCTACATACTCCACCACCATCCACTCCACCTCCCACCGCCGACCGGAGGGAGCCGGTCGGCTGAGCGGACAGCACGCTGGATTTGTGATCCTGTGTTCCCGGATTCGATCCCGGGCACCAGCGAGAAACAATGGGCAGAGTTTCTATCACCCTGATGCCCTTGTTACTTAGCAGTAAATAGGTACCTGGGAGTTAGTCAGCTGTCACGGGCTGCTTGCTGGGGGTGGAGGCCTGGTCGAGAACCGGGCCGCGGGAACACTACGCCCCGAAATCATCTCAAGATAACCTCATGATAACGTCCAGGACAGTGGGATGGCTGGGGGCCACAAGAAAATAGTTCAACGTAATCGCCCGCCCATTGCACCCAGTAACCACACTGCAGACAATGAAGGTAAGAGTGTCCTAGTTTTCACTCTGATAAGGGCCAAAAAATAATCAGGCCCCAAACTATATCAGTAGTAGTGCTCCCGTGCAACTGGACACCCTGCTCAAGGCCAATGCTTAAGGCCTTTGTCACGAATATGGTCGAAAGTTTGCTGTTGAAACACGGTATCAAGCAAACCATAGAGACTCGAAAGACAACTGAGCACAAGTTCAAGAAATTCGAAAACACACTATCCTCACCTTCAAGAACGCAGGGCAGGTAACACTCCTGAAAACAGGTCGAGTTCAACACTTCTGAAAGCGACCTTGATGAGTCAGTTCAAGTACACCAAGATCTTCACCTCCAACTTTAAATCCCATGGATACAACGGTAATATCAGCAAATGCCAATAACCTAGAGGATTAAAGATCCTGCAATGGAATGCGCAAGGGCTGCACACCAAATTGCAGCACTGGCGATTCATAGCAGCAACCAAATGCATATTCATCCAGATACTACAGGAGAGCTTGCATCGACACGGGTTAGAATCTTATAATCACAGGCTATCGAGGTTTCTTCCTTCCATGGGTCAACGGGCCATCCAGGGGATGTGCCATCTATGTGAAATGTGACGTGATCGCTAAGCCCATAACCAGCTCACCCGACTGCGGGCCAGGGACAGAGGTGATGGGAGTATCCATTGAGCTATGATATGACAAACTTGAAGTGTTTAATATTTACAGATCTCTGCGTGCTGAAATGGATCTCTTATTTAGACACGCGACCACCTCAAACAATTTGTGGCGATTTCAATGCCCATCATCGATTGGCACTGGGCTCTAACAACAAATGAGGCCAGCACTAACATAGCACATGAATTAGAGCATCTACTAGAAATTTAAATCCTATACAAGAATGAACCCACCCACATCCAAGGAAGTAGATTAGACCTTCTCTTAGGGAGGCTGGAACGAAGGCAAGTAGCAATATGGTCATTTGAGCCCACACTCACAGGCGACCATTATTGGGTCCAAATTGATCTAAAGTTGTATCTACTTATCCCACCTCCACCAGATGCCTGGAAGTTTGCGTTTTTTGCAAAATGGGACCGATTTAAAAACCTTCTTTTAGAGTGGCATAGAAACTACGATGTTTCTTAAGACATTAATCAGGATGAACAAGAATTAGAGCGACTCATAGTGCAGCCAAACACTCATTTCAACTGAAAAAGTCGTCCACCAGACAACACAACGATCACTGGTACTATTGCGACAGTGTCAGTATCAAAGAACTTGTTACGTACTGGTCCGCATAGCTCGTTGCACTACAGGGGTTAGTAAGGGCTCGTTCTAGGAGTATTCAAATGACCCCCCGTCTCTTAATGTCCAACCAGAATGTCACATCACTACGTACATACTTAACAAGCAGAAAATTTCACTATGGATGCAAATATCACACAGGTAAATAAAAGGTTTATATAAAATAGTGGGGTTTGGGTAGTTTAGTGGGTAGTGGGTAGTTTAATAAAATATTATATAAAATAAAGATACATATATATATAAATCAAGGTTACTATTCCTTCAGGTATATCAGTAATCAGATGGCCTACAAAAATATTTATAATAAAATAAAAAATTCTCACCAGACATTGTTACTAAAGCAAAAACAGAAACACAAAAAACAGACACTTATCAGACCAGTTGACCCGACGCTCGTCTCCCAGTTACTGACTAACGTGGCGTCAGGACGCCTCACATTCGCTCCTCACAACATAACGAATGGTAAATTTATATAAAATTATCTTGCGTAATGAGCAACAATACTTTGCAAAAACAAACATTAAAATAACTTAATTATGAATGATTAAATTTATATGCACAGAGGTAATGTATTTTATAATAAACAATTATTTATGGAAAATAATAAAGAGGAAACTGCTGGCAACTACACAATACAAGCTTCCTGTACTCTAGCAGGAAGTTGACTCTAGTATCACAGGTCTAATACCTGACTAGTAATCCCCGCTCCTGTCCCCACTGTTGCCAACTCTCACGATATATTATAAAATATATAAACATGTTTTATTCTTGCATGAAGGTGTGTATAATTATATAGTTATATGAATGTGAATATTCCTTAAATAAGAATATGTAACAGAACTAAGACTCAACAGCACAAGGAAGCTATACAAAAAGCAACAAGTGACCGCAACAAGACCTTACGTTGTGAAGTCAAGGAACGTGCATCAAGAGACCTGGATAATCAAAGAACAAAAGTGGCTGGAATGGTGTTCACATGTGAATGAAAACACCTCTCCGAGAGATGTAGCAGCAAATCCAGTGTCAAAGTAAATAATGCACCTAAAGCCCCACACCCTAAGGAACAAGAAGCCGAACAACCAAATTTGCAGAAAAAGCAGCCAGTAACCAGCTTCCTCCAGTTGTACTAGCAGTGCAGACAGGATTAGAGGACGATAGGTGGCACAGAATCCTTACAGCATGGTCATAAGTCTGATATTAATGCCCCTTTCACTCTG